>NC_069500.1:1334548677-1334843677 GCF_027579735.1 Bombina bombina | reverse complement strand
ACACTTTGTAAAAAGCGTGTGAAGGGATTTACGTCAATATGAATGTGGCTGTTTGTTTATATGTGTAATATATATGTATTAATTGATTAAAATATACTGTTGGATAACTTTGAGGTTAAGAATCTACTGGAAACTGCTCAAATCTGTATTGATAAGCATTTTATCAAGAATGTTGGATATGTTATTGGACTGCATTTTCTTTCTCTCAATAAAAATAATTTAAAAAAATATATATACTGTTGCATTATACTTAAATAAAAAATCAATTTATAGTATGAATAAGTATATAAAATGCACATTTAGTGCACATACAACACTGACAACTATTCGTTTTATTAACTTTATATTTTAGAATTTATTGTCAGAAATAAGTATGAGCATTTTAGGGATAGATTACAAGTGGTGCATTAAATGTTGCGCACAAATGAAAAGGGGTTTATCGTAGATCTTTGCGTGTGTCGGAAGTAGCACGTGTATTAAGGCTTAAGCGCAATTGAATTGATACTTCAGAGCTCTGGTTGATTGTTACGCTCGATTTAAATGTTGCACAAAACACTTCAAAAATACTTTGAAAAGTACAATTAAATTGTACTTTTCAAAAACTCATAATAACACTAATACAAATTATTTAAAAAAAAAAAAAAAAAACAGCATAATCGTGTTACATTGTATGTACCTTTCATGACATTTCTGTACCAGTACATATTCTTTTATATTTTGTTCTCCGTGTTATACTTCTCATGTAATGTTATATCTCATGAATAATGAGTTAAAATAAAAAATAAAATAAAAAAGCATAAAAAGGCTCGAAGATATAAAGGCCCCAAGTTATCAAGATCTGTCGGACCTGATGCGACAGTGCGGATCAGGTCCGACAGACCTCGCTGAATACGGCGACCAATACGCTCGCTGTATTCAGCATTGCACCAGCAGCTCACAAGAGCTGCTGGTGCAACGCCGCCCCCTGCAGACTCGCGGCCAATAGGCCGCCAGCAGGGGGGTGGCAATCAACCTGATCGTACTCCATCGGGTTGATTTCCAGAGATGTCTGTCCGCCTGCTCAGAGCAGGGGGACAGGTTATGGAGCAGCAGTCTTTGTGACCGCTGCTTCATAACTGCTGTTTCTGGCAAGCCCGCAGGCTCGCCAGAAACACGGGCATCAAGCTCCATTCGGAGCTTGATAAATATGCCCCGAGGTCTCATGTGTGAAAGAGAGAGGCTGCAAAGTGCTTTAGCATCCAGATATTTTTTTGGTGTCTGAAGTTACAAGAAATAAAGGTAACGATTTGAGAATCCTGGCGAGTGCATCCTTTTCTCTTTTTAGATAGATATATTTTACCTAAAAACCATAAAAATACATAGAAATATGCATTTATGAATAGATAGAACATAATTGCGTGCACGTAAGGGTATTTTTTCAACTTTTCACCATGCTCCATTGAAGTCTATGGGCAAATACGTTAATGTGGTCACGATATTCGAAGTTTGGCTTTTTGCACAGATCGGGTTAGTGCTCAACTTACACAAAACGGGCACAAAAAGTCACCATCTAGCAAAGTTAACGCGGGAGTGGGTGCACAAAGTCATCTGAAAAAACTAATGTGTTTAAAACAAAACCTTTTTTTGCACACAGATTTCCTTCAGAACATTTTTATATGTTGTATACAAAATAAATACAAATATAGTTCATTATTCATTGAAAACTGGGACTGCAAAATAATCTATAATAATTCATCACATATTTTATGTTGTGTACTGTGTTAAAAAAAAATTCTAAAGGAAATCATCTGTTTTTAAGATTAGTAGTTGTTGCTTGTTGGCCAAGAAAATATTACTAATACAATTGTAATAAATGTTTCAAGAGCCTTGGTCCATATTTACCATTCTCCTTTAGGAAGTATTCCTACATTTTATATTGCTCATGGACAGAGAAGAATCTCAGTGAGAGCAATTACTCTACAATCACCTTTTAGTCTAGAAATAAGAATAACCAGACATATTTACAGAATAGTATGTACCCCCTCTCTGCACCATCTTAGGAGAAGGTAGAACCAACTGGCTTCCTTTAGCTAAGCCCAATAGGAGTTTGTACAGCCATGGTTCTGGCCAAGTCTCTAACATTTCGGGAGAAGGGATAAGGCCTAGCATACATATTTTTACTGACCCAATTTATTTTAGCAGTGGCTCTATCTGTAACCCATTTCTGTGCCATCTTCGAAGGAGGCACAAAGTGACTAGTCACTTCACAGGTAGATCTGAGTCTCCACTGAGGGCAGGAAGTGGGATTGCCAGCTGTCATCCACAAAAACATTGGCAATCTGTCAGTGACTGGGTACGATGGCTCTTACAATGCCCCCCAAAAGCTCTACCTCAGCCCCCATTCTTTATACCACATATATATTTTTCACAACTTACTAGTCATTTCCCCCCTTTGCGGCCAGTAACATACAAATAAATAATTTTACCTTTTAGGCTGACAGCAACACAAATAAACAGAAGTGATTTGGCGCCTTTGACTGCCCCTCACTTTTGTCTGCTCTAACATGTTTAAAGGGACAGTCAACACCAGAATTTGTTGTTTAAAAATATAGATAATCCCTTTATTACACATTCCCCAGTTTTGCATAACCAGCACTGTTATATTAATATACTTTTACCTCTGTAATCACCTTGTATCTAAGCCTCTGCAAACTGCCCTCTTATTTCAGTTCTTTTGACAGACTTGCATTTTAGCCAATCAGTGCTCACTCCTAGGTAACTTCAGGTGCGTGAGCTCAATGTTATCAATATGAAACAAACTAACTCTAGTGGTGAAAAACTGTCAAAATGCATTCAGATTAGAGGCGGCCTTCAAGGTCTAAGAAATTAGCATATGAACCTCCAAGGTTTAGCTTTCAACTAAGAATACCAAGAGAACAAAGCAAAATTGGTGATAAAAGTAAATTGGAAAGTTGTTTAAAATGTACATGCCCTATTTAAATCATGAAAGTATTTTTTGGACGTGATTGTCCCTTTAAGCACTGGAGTCACTGGACATTTAGGTGTCCAGTATTTTTGTGAGGATTTTACTGGACAGTCTCCTAAAATACTGGACTGACCGGTTGAATACTGGACATCTGGCAACCCTAGGAGGAAGACAGGAAAATACTGAACTAACTTAAGGGGATAAAGTCAAAATTAAACTTTCATGGTAGGGTATGTCATTTCAATACACTTTTTAGTTTATTTTTATTATCAAATGCACTTTATTCCCTTGGTATCCTTTGTGGAAAAGCATATACACATATCCTCAGTAGAAGCAATAAACTGTTGGGAGCTAGTTGGTGATTGGTGGCTACACACATATGTCTTTTGTCATTGTCTCACCAGATGTGTTTCACTAGCTCCAAGTAGTGCATTGCTGCTCTGGAGCTGACTTTAACTATTTTGTATTCTCTTTGCAGGGGTAAACACATAGTTATATGCAAGCAACAGTGCAATAATAAAATCCTCTAGCTAGCATATTAGCACATTTTATTTTAGAACTTTTATATCCCTTTAACTTTTACAGTGCCTTGGGCAGGGCCACCCTTAGCATTTGTGGGGCCCTGGGCAAGACAAATTTGAGGGCCCTGGGCAAGACAAATTTGAGGGCCCTGGGCAAGACAAATTTGTGGAGCTCTACAGCCCAGCACCCTTATTCCCCTCCCCTGTATGGCCATTGGCCAACCCCTGTCTTGATATTCAGTGTTACCTCTGTAAAGAATAATACTGAATATTACACGTTCTGATACCATAAACACTTCTTCAGAAACTAATTATAAGATGTGCATTGCACCTTCTCATAACCTCCCCCTGACATTGCGGGCTACCATAGAAAGAGGCCCTGGTGGGTGCCATTCTCATTCTAGCCTAGAAAGAAGAGATTTAGCACTGTTCACTGCTATTTGGAACATGGCTATTCTAATTTTACAGAATTTGCCTGGTTTCTTTTTAAAGAGAACTTGGGTTGTTTGTAATACATATTCTGTACCAAATAATGTTTTCAACAATTTTTCCACCTCCTTCCACAAAGCCCTAATCTTCTCACTGTCCCACCATAGATGAGTCATAGACCATTATGTTGTCTATAAATAGTCTATAATCTGTTTGGTGTTAGGTACCACCTAGTTATCATTTTTAAATTTCGTTCTAGTATTTATGCAGATAGCAACAATGTGTAATATGAAAAATTTGTTTCTAATCTTTAGGATCTATGCGTCGTGTCAGTTCCTGAATCCATCAAGTAGTATAAGTAGGGATTGTTACAACGCAGACCACTTAGTAATTTCCTTGATATGGAAAGTGTGCCCCTAATTGGAGTATTAGTTTAGCATAGTTTTTCAAAGTCAGTTTGTTCCCTAAGAAAATCTTCCCTGTATGGGTAAGTTTGTAATAAGTGTTATAATTGTAGGTGGTACTGAGAGACCTTTCGCTTTCCCTTCTCCTACTCCAATGTCTATACCTCCTGTAAATTCAGCATGTGAAGATATCAGAGATAATGGAGATTTAGTGGAGGACAAACTTTTAAATTTGATAAGTTATCCCAATTTTGAAACACTTGTCTCAGAAGGGTTATTTCACAAACTAGTGATGGTCTATGCATTCTGGCTGTCCAACATAGTATTCCTACTCCAGAGGTTTGAAGGATTTGTGAATATAGTGATACCCAAGCTTTCGAATATGCCCCATTGTGCCAGTCCAAAATTCTTTGAAGTGTCACTGCATGATAGTATAGAGCTATATTTGGAACCCCCAATCCCCCTTCATCTAATGATCTATACATAGTGATACTTGAAATTCAAGGTTTAAAGGGATAGTAAACCCAAATTTGTTCTTTCATGATTCAGATAGAGCATGCAATTTTAAGCAACTTTCTAATTTACTTCTATTATCAATTAATAATAGGAGTACATTAGAAAGTTGCTTAAAATTGCATGCTCTATCTGAATCATGAAAGAAAAAAATGGGTTTAGTGTCCCTTTAATCTTATCCCAAATTTACTTATTAATGCTTTTTTGTAAATTCTTAAGGAGTGTAGGAGAAAGTAGACGTGCATGGTGAAAAAATTTGGTTCGGTTCGGATCAATTCGGATTTTTTCGAATTTTGGTTTGGATCCATTTGAATTCGGAAAAATTTGAATCAATTCGGTTTGGATTCGTTTCGGATTTATTTGGACTCGAATAAATTCAGCTGGGTTCGGTTCGGTTCGGAAATTCGGAATTTTGGTAAGTATTAGGTGGGATGTGCTGTGTAATAGACTAGTATTATGTACTGTATATTAGGTGTAACCCATAGCAGAGTGATATAACCTAATATACTGTACAATACTAGTGTAATCCATGGCCATCCGAATCTACCAAATAAATCCAAATAAATCCGAACTAATTCAGATTTATTCGGTAGATTCGGCACTATTTTAATTCGGAAATTCGAATCGATCCGAATCCCGAATTTACCGAATACAGCCGAATTTCCGAATCGAAACGAATCGCACATTTCTAGGAGAAAGGAGGATTGGTGCTGCCTGATACATATACTGTATAAAACCCTAGGTAAAATATTCATTCATAAAATTCTGCCCCACCACAACATTTTTTTTTGTTGGACCATCTTTTAAAATCTTGTTCAATTGATTTTAACAGTTTCTGGTAATTTAATTCAAATACTTTAGACCTTTATGTTGCTATTTCTCTACCTAAATATCTAATTGACGTGAATTGTCTTTAATATGTACAAATGTTGGGTAATTTTGCATAGTCAGATGGGTATAATGTAATATTTAATATTTCAGATTTTTGTGCATTGATTAAAAAGTTAGAATATAGTCCAAATTGAGTAAATTGTTAATCTATCCTTTTATCTTATCAACTCTCTTATCACAAAAACTATGACAAACATTTTTAGTTTTGCTTATGAACTAATGAAGAGTACCACATGTAGTCAATGGGCCTCCGACTGGCCACCCCTGATCAAAGATATTAAAGGGATATGAAACGCAAAATTTTTCTTTCGGGATTCACATACAGCAAACAATTTTGAACAACTTTCCTATGTACTTCTTTTATCTAATTTGCTCCGTTCTATTGGTATCCTTTGCTAAAAAATATACCTAGGTAGGTTCAGGAGGTGGCTGCACATATGTCTCTTGTGATTGGCTCACTGATGTGCTCAGCTAGCTCCCAGTAGTGCATCACTGCTTGTTCATGAAATGATACCAAGAGAATGAAGCAAAATTGATAATAGAAGTAAATTGGAAAGTTGATAAAAAAAAAAAAAATGAAAAGAAAAAAATTGAGTTCAGTGTCCCTTTAAGGCCATTATAAATTTAAGAAGGCTCTAAATGTACCAGCCAGAGAACCAGCAGAGAAATACACACACACCTCTGTGAGAGCATAAAACTACCATTCATTTTTGGCAACATTTAAGGAGCTAAGAAAATGAAATCCTTGATGAAGCTTTAGATTTTAATAATTTAGGTAAATAGAAAACAAGGTGTTTCCACTCTAAAGCATAAACAACAGGGATTACATGAACATGATAAAATATGATCACAGTACTTCTTTGCATTGTATCAGCAAATATAATAGTATTATTAACTGGAAGACCATAATCCAATAATCTAAACAGGCATGATTTATAGCTAAATAACACATCGGTAAATATACCAACACAATTGCAAGCATAAATCTTCACTACAAAGGTAACTATTTCAGTTTCTAATCAGCTAATACAATTGCATCTGCTCTGGAGCTTTACATGAAAACAAGATTTTCTTTACTTCCCTATTCTCTACCAGAGAGATTGCACAGACGTTACAAATGATTCTCATATCAGCCTTCAGTCCTATATTGTCATAGTCCTAGGCAAGTCTTAAAGGGACCATCTAGTTAAAATTAAACTTTCATGATTCAGATAGGGCATACCATTTTAACACCTTTACTATTTATTTTTATCATCAAATTGATTTGTTATCCTGGTATTCTTTGTTGAAAGCTAAACCTAGTTAGGCTCATATGCTAATTTATTGAAGACTGCCTCTTATCTCTGTGCATTCTGATAGTTTTTCACAGTTAGACAGCACCAGTTCATGTATGCCATATAGATAACATTGTGCTGAATCCCCTCAAGTTATTTATGAGTCAGCACTGATTGGCTAAAATGCAAGTATGTCAAAAACTGAAAAAAGGAGGCAGTCTGCAGAGGCTTAGATACAAGCTAATCACAGAGGTAAAAAGTATATTAATTAATAAAGGGATTATCTATCTTTTTAAACAATAAATATTCTGGAGCAGACTGTCCTTTTAAGTTAGAGAGCAACCCCAAACCAATTTTACAGCTATGGCCTTTGAGAAAGATAGCAATATGTATAGAAAGCCAATAAGTTCCTTAGCACATAGACAGAATGATAAGACACTAGTTTCCATGCATCACAATAAGTGAGTGAGCAATAGAGTGAGGAAGGAAGGGAAAGAAGAGGAGTAAATTAGTATATAGTGTAAAATAGTGTGGTGAAAAAAGTAATTATGAGAGAATGAGGACAATTAGGAGAAGGAGTGCATCGGGGGGGGGGGGGGTGGAGAACACACACACACACGTATATATATATGCAACAAACAAGGTAGGTACAGCACCTTAATGTAGATATGTGATCCAGTAGTAAGTCTCAATTCAACTTATCAAAGTACACGCATGCTAGAGAGGCCTGCATTACCTCTAATCCATAATCTCACTGAAGAACAAAGATAGCGTCAGCACTGTTTCTTGAAAAAGTAAATTTCTTTATTGAAGTGACAAGAGGATAAAAAAGCGATGTGGAACACACACACACACACACACACACACACACATATATATATATATATATATATATATATATATATATATATATATATATATATAAAAGGCAATTGCCCTCTCTGGTTTTAAAGCACACAAGAAGTTTTATTGTAAGCGTTTTCAGGGAATTCTCCCATCCCTCAGACACATAAGCATACACACACATAACACACACACACATATATATATATGCACATATTTATACACACACATAAAACACACACACACACATATATGCACATATTTATACACACACATAACACACACACACATATATATGCACATATTTATACACACACATAACACACATACATATATATATGCACATATTTATACACACACATAACACACACACACATATATATATGCACATATTTATACACACACATAACACACATACATATATATATGCACATATTTATACACACACATAACACACATACATATATATATGCACATATTTATACACACACATAACACACACATAACACACATACATATATATATATATGCACATATTTATACACACACATAACACACATACATATATATATATATGCACATATTTATACACACACATAACACACATACATATATATATGCACATATTTATACACACACATAACACACACACACATATATATGCACATATTTATACACACACATAAAACACACACACACACATATATATGCACATATTTATACACACACATAACACACACACACACACATATATATGCACATATTTATACACACACATAACACACATACATATATATATGCACATATGTATACACACACATAACACACATACATATATATATGCACATATCTATACACACACACATAACACACATACATATATATATGCACATATTTATACACACACATAACACACATACATATATATATGCACATATTTATACACACACATAACACACACACACATATATATGCCCATATTTATACACACACATAAAACACACACACACACATATATATATGCACATATTTATACACACACATAAAACACACACACACACATATATATATGCACATATTTATACACACACATAACACACACACACATATATATGCACATATTTATACACACACATAACACGACACACACATATATATGCACATATTTATACACACACATAACACACATACACACACACATATATATATATATATATGCACATATTTATACACACACATAACACACACACACACACATATATATATATATATATGTATATATATATATATATATATATATGCCCATATTTATACACACACATAACACACACACACATATATATGCACATATTTATACACACACATAACACACACACACACATATATATGCACATATTTATACACACACATAACACACACACACACATATATATGCACATATTTATACACACACATAACACACACACACATATATATGCACATATTTATACACACACATAACACACACACACATATATATGCACATATTTATACACACACATAACACACACACACATATATATGCACATATTTATACACACACATAACACACACACACATATATATGCCCATATTTATACACACACATAACACACACACACACACATATATATGCACATATTTATACACACACATTTCTTTTATATGATTCAATATAATGATCTTGCAATGTCCCTGTCAGTTGATTCCTATGCCAGCTAATAAGTATGTAAGCTTCACTTTTGTTCTTCACAATCCCGACCCCATTAAAAAAAAAATGAATACATTTTACAAACAAATGTTTTTTTTTCATGCTGCTGCTGGCTACTTTTGTTTAACCTGCTATCCCCTACCGGCCTGAAGATGTTCACCATAGAAAAGAACAGAAGAATGGATTTTCATTATCAAATACATTTTGCCTGGAAATTAGACACAATTTACAATCTTTTTGGTCTGTGTGCATTTCTAATATATAAAATAAAGATGAGCATATTATGTGTTAATGTGGACAAGTACAGGAGTAGTGGGTGAGGAAGGTGACTACGCTTTTCATTGGTTGGAAAATCCGGCTCAACATTTGCTTAGAACACTGTATTACTCAACCTCTTTTTTTCTTTGAGACAGCCCCATATAAAATGCAAGTGATAATTCTTTTTTTTTTTTTTTTTTTTAGATCTTTTATTGAAAATAATATTTAAACCATACACCAGGCTCTATATACATGTGGCCCTCGTTTTATAACGGTTCAATTTACACCGTTTCAGAATAACAACCTTTTTTTCCAGTCATGTGACTGCTATTGAAAAGCATTGAGAAGCAGTGCATTTATTAAAATAGCCAATAGGTGGAGCTGTCTGCTTGTGTTGCAACAAAGCCAAGCAAGCTGAAATTAATCAGTTTAACCAGACCTGAGCTATCGAGCAGATTTCAAAGGAACAAGATCTTCCTGTCTATAAATCAGTCCAGATTTGAATGCATAGAAAGAAATGTTTGCAGAAAAAATGTAAGTAAAGTCTGTGTTGTGTGATTATTTTATTAGGTTTATAATGCTGTTTAGCAATTTTTTTGTTCATTTAACTTAGTTTAATTATATATTCTGTTTTGTGTGATTATTTTATTATGTTTATAATGCTGTTTAGCATTTAAAGTCTTCAATTCAAAGCTTTAAAAATAATGTATTAGGTGTTAATTATGACAATTTTGAGAGGGGCCTGGACCCTATCTCCCTCACTTCCCATTGACTTACATTATAAACTGGGTTTCAATTTACAACAGTTTCGATTTACAACCATTCCTTCTAGAACCTAACCCCGGCGTAAACTGAGGGCTACCTGTATAAATGTTTAGACCATATCAACGGATTATACAATTCAGCTAAGTATAAAATATACAATGTAAAAATTAGCTGCTCATGAGCTGTGGAAACAAGGAAGAAATTAAAATGCAAACAGTATTTGTCCTAATAAGGACCCCACAGACTATGGTTATTGAGAATGGACTTTGAAGTATTACTGTTATCAAACAAGTATTATCCAGTATCCATTTTATTCAGTTTTCTTAACTGTAAGTAGTATACGTGCTTGCAATAATTATAGAAAAAACAAAAAACAGTTGTAACATATTATTGTATAGTATAACTAGCTCATCAATGTCTCATAGGGGCCGATTTACTAAAGTGCGGACGGACATGATACAATGTAGCGTATCATGTCCGCCGCACATCAATAAATGCCTGGTGAACTGCTTATGCAATGCCGCTTCCTGTAGATTCACGGCCAATCGGCTGCTAGCAGGGGGTGTCAATCAGCCCGATCGTATAAGATCGGGCGGATTGAAGACCCCTGCCTCAGAGGCAACGGACAAGTTGTGGAGCAGCAGTCTTTAGACTGCTGCTTAATAACTACTGTTTCCGGCGAGCCTGAAGGCTTGCGCGGAAACAGGGGCATCAAGCTCCATTCGGAGCTTGATATTTCAGCCCCTTAGTGTTATTTTATTGTGTCTTCTCACAGGTATTTGTATCCTCATAGGCCTTAAAGAAAATTTAAACACTAACTAAATGCTAGATAGAATGATGCATTCAAAGAAAAAATTAGTCAGAATAAGATGTAGATTTTTTTTAAGTTTCATTAGCTAAATAAATAGTGAAAAAAAAGTGTAAAGTTTTAGTGTCTATAAAATAAGGGAAGCTGCCATTTTGTAACTTAGGTTACCTTCTCTGCTGTGGCCAATAAGGGACAGTTATAAATAGGTCACTAGATTGTGTAGCCAATGGCTGTGTGGAATATAACAGTGTTCTGCACTTCCATTTATAACAGGAACTGAAAATCTCACAATTTCAGAATGGAATTACAGGAAAAGGGAACAAAATAAATAATAAAAGTATATTGCAGAGTTTTTTTTTTTTATATATATATGATTTATCATTTTATATTACCACCACTAAGTGTTTTATGCCCCTTTAAAAGGACATTAAACATCTCTTGGTTTTGTGTAAAAAGGTTGTGCTTGTCTCACACTTTTTGGAGATGCCAAAGCAAATCCTATAACCTAGGTTGTTAAAATGCTGCAAATTGCAGAAACCAGATATTTGAACTGCAGTATTTTTAAAACCTAGATTACAGAATTTGATTGTTTGCCTCTCTAATCATTTTATTCTATGAGACATTAAACAATCTTCGAGCAGAAGTGATAAGTAAAATGAATTGTAAATTGTCTGTATTATGTATAAGGCTATCCAGAAGATTTATTGCACCTACATTTTAGGTAGAGTAGATGGGCCTTCTGGCTTTTATCTACACTCAAAATATATGTTTCTAGGTTTACACTATCAAAACAAAAAATCCTTGTGTCAGCCATATGAATGGAGATTTAATTCACATGTGGTAAAAATTACAACTTGTAGAGTAAGTTATGTCCAGCTGGGATTTACCTTAGTATGGTATCATATTCTAGGGAAAATATATTATGTAAACTCCTTTGCAGTGAGTTAAACAAAACAGACAGGGAAAACAGAATCTTGCTAAGGCACTGATCATATAGTATAATTAGATTTCTTAAGCACATTTTACAATATGTCATATAATAAAAACGGTTCTTATTACGTTCTATTATATTACCATTTTATGCTGATAAAAATGTTTAAAAATAAAATACTCTGCTTTGTTAGAACGTTTTATTTTTAAACTAAAGACGTGAAGTGGTGCACACTTAGGGAATCTATATATTCCCATAAATGAAGCAGAGAATGAGAAAAAAGGTAAGATACTTGAACACACATACGCAAATTACCCAGTTACTCAACATCCATCTTTATGGAACTTTGTCTGTTAAGTGATACTGGATATATGAGTCATGAGTACTTCCAGGTAATGTTTCAATCAATGTAGGAAAACAGCACACAAGGTTTCTTATTTAGGGGCACAGAACTCTGGATCTGCCACATCCAGCAACTTAATGCATAGAAACAAACTTTAGATCCATTTAATTTGAAGAGGTTAATAAGGCAGTACACACAAATTATTTTACTATAATTATTTTGGAATCACATTGAGCACTTATAGGGGGTAACAGCACTGGGAAGACTCACTTAAAAATTAATTGCAAGATACGCAACAGAAAAGAGTGCTTACCCCTCTGTAGAAATGTATTTTAAAAATTTGTAAGTAATTTAAAAGGAAAATAGATACAAAATAACCATTCATTACATTATTTTATTTACAGAATCGATACACATTCATACATTTAAAACCACTTAAAGTGAATTTAAAATTTTGATGCTAAAGTGCCCAGTTTTTAAAAATTCGATTAAAAACAGAGGCACTTTAATTCATCAAAATTTACATTTCACTCCTGTTGTGAAAAAAATACTTACCTTTTAAACTTCCTCCCAGTCGTCGCAAGCCATTTCTGACGTCAGAAATGATGGATCGGTCATCCTCCAATCACGGCTCCCCCCCCCCCCGGGGGAATCAGTGTCTGATTCAACGCCGTGATTGGAGGAAGCCGGATTCCTGATTTTAGACCCAGGAAGAGGCTTTGCAACGGGCGAAGGAAGCTGGAGCGGCTGTCAAGATTTAAAGTTAAGTATTTTTTCACAACACGAGTGAAATGTAAATTTTGATGAATTAGAGAGAGTGTGTGATTATCACCCTTCACTTAGGGCTAAATAATAAATAATTCAGTGTGACTGTGAGTAAGTTCAGTGTGACTGTAAGTAAGTTCAGTGTGACAGTACACTAGGGAAAAAAGGTAAAGCTCAATTATCTGAAAGATGGGCAAAAATTGTGATTTGAGCTCCCATAAGGAGATAATCAAGGTAACAAACCTGGTGCAATTATTATATTGAATAAAATGGTGTCATAATGCATTAGTATCAATAGTTATTATCGCAAGAATGTAGTTCATAAGACATATCAATCAGTTATATAATGGTGGAGTAGCAAAAAACAATCTGAGTCCCTTCCCTCAACTAAGCTCCTTCTATAATGGGAGCTATATTTATGATTACTTTTTCCTGAGCATATCACGTATTAAAATACATAATTTCTAGCATCATTTACACTTCAGGATTTTAGAATTTCCGTATTTAGGTTAATATACACATATATATTAAGTCTCTGCTTGAGTAAGCAAGTTAAAAATTGGGAGACAAGCTCTCCTGAACCGGTCCCCTGACACATGTTTCGCAATCATGCTTCCTCAGAGGGGATCACAGAGGGGTAAGCACTCTTTTTTTTTTGTTGTTGTTGCATATCTTGCAACTAATTTTTAAGTAAAACTTTAGATACAGCTTTCTTTTCTTTAAAACAAGACCTTTGTTGTCACATCTGGGTCATCATGATTAAGGGTCTATAGTAGGCCCAAAACATTGTCATTTACAAGCTGATGACCCATATGTGACAAAGCTCTTGCGTTAAAGGAAAGGAGGCTGGAGCTGAAGTTTGTTTCTATACTTCCAAGTAATGCAACCTAAACATTCATTATATGCAAGGAATAATCACTCACCATATACACATAGATAAAAAATAATAATTTTGGTTTCCATAAAGTGCTTCATTCTCGTGGGACATTCTAAATGCTACATGGGTGCAATCGATGGCTTCCAGAACACTAACTGGATATTTCTCCCCATGCACAAAAGCCCCTTTTCACAAAGCCCCATCCCTCAACAGCTAAGCAGGCCATTCTGCTGACAAGGCCTTCAGATGACTTCAAAAGGCCAGAAAATGAATACAGACATCCATCCTGGACAAACCAGGTACAGCCCTGTTAGCTTTAGAGGAAATGTCCTTTGTGACATAAAAAACATCTGTTGTTCTGTGGGACTTCTGTGCCTTTGATGATTTTAATGTTGGTACAATAAATGTGATTCATTTTTCCTGCTTCATTTCTTTTTGGATTTCAGCTTCAGAGATTGTCTCCAAGTCATCCTTTAGTAGGTCACACAAAGCAAGGAGATCTGAAACTGTTGGCCTGTAATATTTTACTATTTCCATATCCCTCAAGCCCAGAAGCAGAACACTTTGAGGCAGGATTAATTTTGCTCTGGGTCTTATCTTATGTGACCCTACGTTACCTAATAGGATTCTACTCCAGGATAGATAACGTTTAAATGCCAATTCACCTCTCTCACACCTGCATCCAGTTGACCTGCCCTTCTCAGGCGCCTGTCTCACTCCATTCTGTCTATATAGCTCAAGTGCAAAAGTGCAAAAATCCTTTGAGAAGCTGTCAGAACAATGTTTGGTTGTATTTGAATTACACTGTCAAAACTGACCCCATACAAGATGGACCAAACATTTTCCTGAATGATTCAGATAGTGCATACAATTTTAAACAACTTTCCAATTTACTTCTGTTATCTAATTTGCTCAGTTCTTTTGGTATCCTTTGTTGATAAACATACTTAGGTAGACTCATGAGTTGGGAGCTAGCTGTTGATTGGTGACTGCACATATATGCCTCTTGTCATTGGCTCACTTGTGTGTTCAGCTCCCAGTAGTGCTTGCTACTTCTTCAACAAAGGATACCAAGGAATAAAGCAAAAGTTGGGTTTCACGTCCCTTTAACTGCTACAAAAGGGTTAAACACATAAAGCTGACATCCTGATGTGCTTCTGTGTTATTCCTGGGTAGGACATAGCTGATGACTGCTAGAAATGTATGTAAGCTCCTCCTGATTTGCTCAATGGCCATGTCCATCTCAGAAGAAATTAATCTATGATGTCTGGGTGAATGACTTCAGTAAAACAGAGCATTTGATGATTTAGAGCATCATTTATATTTAAAGTGTCCTTTTTAACCAATCCACAGATTACAATACAGCTACTTTCTTATTCTTGTTAGATAACATCTCGTTATCTGTTTGGATGAGCAGAACTTTAGTTAAGGTTTCAAAACCATTTTCTCTTATTATAAACTTTTTAAAACCAAAAAAGGTAAGGCATTATCACCAACAAACTAGTGCCAAACTTGCACTATAACGTAGAAAAGCATGTTCAGTAAGAATGTTTTCAAAATTGTTAGGTAATTTGATAACACATCATTTGTAATATGTTTTTTTTTTACATTTAGCAAAAATAAAATGGAATAATCACTTCTTTTTTTTATGCAAAGTATTCTAGGTTCACAAAATTAAAATCTAGGAGACTATATTGTGGTAGCCCTATCCAGTGAATAACAGAATCTTAGAAATTACCATTCGCATTGATGTTGGCAGGAGTAAACATTGCTACATTTACTTCCAACAATGGGCTAGATTACAAGTGGCACAAGTTGCAATAAGCAATATGGCAACCACTCTAACTTGCATGCTCATTACAAGTTGAAAGTAAACGCTCTTGCTTAAACGCATACAGTGGAAGCAGCAGATTCCCTTGTCGAGATTTGCTACCTGCATTTGCACATGCTGGTGATTACATAATCACTTTCCACACATGCCTTTTAAACATATGTGGAGTGCGATAACATTATTGAGAGCATGCTCACGTTGAAGTAGCAAATCTCGACAAGGTAGCTATTTTCACAGAACACCGGAAGTGAAGGGATTAGTCAGGTAACTTGTAAGGTTAATTTTAGCTGTAGAGTAGAGATTACCCTCCCACCTGACACCACCCACCCCCTGATCCCTTCCTGATCCCTCCTAAACAGCTCTCTTCCATCCCTCACCCCCCACTGGTCACAACCATCTCAGGTACTGGTAAACAGTCTGCCAGTATATTAGTTGTAGTTTTTTAATTATAATTATTATTTATTTTCTGCAGTGTAGTGATCATCCTCAACCCTCCCACCTCCATGATCCCCCAAAAAGCTCTGGCATCTGCCTTCATATGGAACCAAAGCACCAATTTGCTCTGGTTCCATATGCAGGCAGATGCCTGGGGCTCAGGAACTCCAGCTCTTGGCTATAACTTTACAACCGAGACTGCTGAAGCTTCCTGCAGCTCAGACATATTTGTGCGTCATGTGGTACGATAGGCAAAGAGTTAAGGGGTAATATTTATTCAGTTTTGATATTTTTAATGATGTTTTACTGTGTTTTATGTAAATATTTCATTTTCCAATGTTCTTCACATAGAAGAAAATGGTTTTTGTATTTCAAAATATATCTATATATATATCTGCATATATCTATATCTGTATATATTCATAACCAGGGCCGGATTTACCATTAGGCAAAGTAGGCATGTGCCTACAAATGCCTTCCATAGAGGGGCGCATGTCTCTCTGATCCATATGCCTTTTCTGCACACCTCTGTAGCTCTGCCCTCACCATAGTAGATAATAACTTTGCCAAAGATGACCGCCACGCTGGCCTGTCCGGTCCGTTTCTCCAGTGAATGCGGACAGAGCAGCCAGAGCAACCTGAGAAAAAGTGTGTGGGGTTGGTTCTTTTATGGGAAGTGACAGTGAGTGACTATTTGTGCGCTATTACAGAGCGCTCTAAGTTAACGGTGGGCATGTATCATCTGCAGCAGCAGTCAAAATCAAAATGACAGATTGCACAGTCAGAGGGCAATCTTTCATAAAAAATACCATAGGTATAAATTTTATTGCTAAAATGCAAAATGGTTTGTTGCACAGGATAAATACACTTAAAAAACAACAACTGACGCTTGGTTTATTGTGCACATTGCAGGCTTGGTCAGCAAGGTTTCTAAATGAAGCCCCAGTCTAGACAATCTGCACTTTTCTTGTATAAAATATTTTTTAAAAAGTATACTGTTCTGACTGGAATCTAATAATACTGGGCAAATACTGTCTGGAGTGTATTATTATAGATCATGGACTGCCTTTTATTTGGCAAAATTAGCAGCTGCTGTAAAAAAGTTTTAGGCTGCATCTATAGGTTCATACATGTGAATCGGGAGCGCGCGCACGGGGGGGGGGGGTTGCTTTAAATTTTGGTGCCTATAGGCACCTGGGCTGTAAATCCGGCCCTGCTGTTCATAACTACCTTTGCGTTTAGCAATATAGGACTAACGTAGTGTTAGGTTAGTGCTCTAGCGATAAGGTTTTTTTAAAAGTGTATTTTATCGAAGTCTATGGGGCGAATACATTAGCTCGGTCACGATATCCGAAGTCCAGGTTTTGCTTGTGTGCAAACAATTTACTTCAATTTGTAATCTAGCCCAATGACAGGAATCCTAAACCTCCATTATGGCTAAGAGATCAGGACACCTTGCATTGATGCACGCCTCCACGCATTTTGGAACATGGAGAACCCAGTTTATCTTGTAGTATCCAACAACACTCACAGACAAATTGAGTAATAACTATAAATAAACAGTTCTCAAATGTCAATATCTCCTGTGTTCTTTTGTCCATGCAAGTATTATGATGCACTACGCTGGACCCTGTAGGTATAGCTAGCACTACACAGGTGGAGTTTGATAAGTTTATGTACAAAATGAAAGAAGAGTAACAGATTGGTTGGTGCCTAACCTTTCTGGAGAGCAGCATTACCTTTTCCTGTCCTCTTCCATCTCTGCAGGACTTCTTCTTTTCCAGGATTCTACTTTATCACTTCATTGGTTCTCCTCACATGACAGGGATAAAAGGAAAAGTTAAAAGTCACAGTAACCCAGTGTGAGCAATTAGAATATTGCAGTGTTTTTTGTTTGTAGGCTTATATTCTTGCCAGAAATTCAATTCTCATAAAAAACAACATAAAAACGAAACAAAAAACAACAGGAAAATTCCTTCTATTAGCACTTTCTTAAAGAAAAATAAAAAAATGTATACTCTACCCTCCTCTACAATATGCTGGACACAAGTGTAACTAAAGAAAAATGACTCCATCACCTTACCCAGAAACTCCTTGTTTGTTTGTTTTTTGAGGGGCGGTGTGGAATGCATAGTCTAGGTTTCTAATTACCTATTAGACACAACTAAAGCGTGACGTTTCCCACAATTATGCATTTAAATAAGAACTTAAATTCATAACTACTGTTTCCGGCGAGCCCGAAGGCTCAATTAGCGCTCCGAAAATTAACCTCAGATCAGATCTCTGGTCCATTTTCAAAATGTGGCCCAATTGTCCCCCAAAAAAAGTATATTTTAGTTTTTTATAAAAAAAATATGTAGCTTTAATAAAATAAAATGCACAAAGCGGTTTTTAGGGGTTAAAGTTAACGTGTGTGCAGTGTTAGAAAAAAACGTCACTGAAAAATGCCATTACATTGCGGTGCACAGGGAACTGTGCGTGCCCTGTAAATAAATATGTACATGCCTATATACATATATATTTTTGTGTTGAAATATTTATTTATATACACTCAGTTGTATATGCCCACCATAAAACAACCACCTGGGTGAAGTATTGGAATACCATACAAAAAATATGCACTCTTTTCAATAAAAAATTCAAAATTTATTGAAGTTTCAGAGTCAGTGACAACCCCTTCTTCAAAACAAACAATTATGGTCAAAACAGCACTTTTATAGTGTACATAATTAATTTCAATACATACCCCCACTCTCTCTAATTGTGGCACCAAACAGCAACAGTGTGTTTTTGGAACCTAAACATGCGTTCCATAGTATCGTACAACCGGAAGTGACATTCCACCCACTTCCGGTTCGTCCCTCTATCCAATATTATATTAACAAGCTGTATAACATATATGTGCACATAGCCCTTCACAATTCCTCCTATATGTTTAAGTACAACTTTGCTCCTAATTAAGTATCATTATTTACGATCACTCATATAATAAGGATATAATTTATGGCCAAATTATCGCCCTTTCTTACTTTGCCTTTTCAACATAGCATAGCATTATTAACCCATAATGCTACATAAACTGATGTTTTATCATGAATCCATATAGTTACTGTATAAATGACTACATCAGAAACTAATTAGAATATATCCACGAACACTTTCATATTCTCAATGTCATATATAAAATCAACTTCCCCCTTGCCTTGTTATACTCTTATACCACTACCCTCCTCTATATGTAGTTATCGAGGTTCATGTGCATATTTGGGTAACAGCTTATAACGTCAGCTGTGATTCCATCAGGCAAAACCAATGGATACACCTCCTCCAGTTCTGCCTGATTAGAGGAACAATACTAGTGCTGGAGACCATCTGTAGATGTTAACCTGCACAAATGTACCTCTTGGAGCCACTCCAACCTTTAAGGTACCCCTGGTACATGGCACCCCCTCTTGTTTTCAATCAGGAGTTTAAGGTCTGGTACTGAGTTAAGGCCCCCTGGATAGATGGTTCCAAGTCTGTATATCCACTGTGCCTCACGGAGCAACAGCATTTTGTCCCTGTTGTCCCCTCTGTCCGGTTTTGTGACGTAGTCAATGAGGACATATCTGATCAAAGAGACCGGGTGCGCCATTTCGGCACAATGTCTCGCCACAGGTTGGTTAGACTGTCCTTTCTTCAGGGCCTGTCTGATTGCCAGCCTATGATTCGCCATCCTTTCCTTTTATTGTCCCCTTCATCTTTCCAACATAGTACCTGGCACATGGACAGTGTAGGAGGTACACCACATGTGTGGTGTGACAGGACATTGAGTAGCGTATTTTGTATATCTTGTTATGTGGGTGATGGAATTGCTTGGTGGCTATTAGGCCATTACAAGTTGTGCACACCAAACATTTATAACAATCCTGATGTTGCTCTCTGGTTCATCCTTATAACATGATTTTGGATCTGTCTTCACAAGCATGTCCCGCAAGTTATTACTTCTCCTGAACCACACTATAGGTTTAACATTTTGGGTGAAGGTTAGTTTTGTATCTGACGTCATAATGGGTCAATGTTTCCTCACAATTTGGCCTGTGTTTGTAATATTCAGTGTGAATGTAGTCATTTCACACAACACAGGCCTGACAGCAGTAAGAGATCACTTACTGAGAACCTCGAATTACAAGGGACCACCAGTGGAATATTTACTTTCATTAATCAAATTTTGTCTAAACAAAAACTATTTCAGGTTTGAGGATCAGTTCTACCTCCAGTCTGCAGGAACTGCAATGGGATCTAACATGGCCCCTGCATATGCAAATATTTTTATGTCCTACTTTGAAAATCAATATCTTTGGAAAAAATGTGACACATCTGTTATCTCATACAGAAGATTTATAGATGATGTATTTTTGATATGGAGAGGTGGGCGGGACTCACTTAACAGTACAGATACGACAGTCAGATTCAAAATCACAGTTGAAGAACAAAAAATTTACTTTTTGGACTTGAGTATATACAGTTGCAAGAAAAAGTATGTGAACCCTTTGGAATGATATAGATTTCTGCACAAATTGGTCATAAAATGTGATCTGATCATCATCTAAGTCACAACAATAGACAATCACAGTCTGCTTAAACTAATAACACACAAAGAATGAAATGTTGCCATGTTTTTATTGAACACACCATGTAAACATTCACAGTGCAGGTGGAAAAAGTATGTGAACCCTTGGATTTAATAACTGGTTGAGCCTCCTTTGGCAGCAATAACTTCAACCAAACGTTTCCTGTATTTGCAGATCAGACGTGCACAACGGTCAGGAGTAATTCTTGACCATTCCTCTTTACAGAACTGTTTCAGTTCAGCAATATTCTTGCGATGTCTGGTGTGAATCGCTTTCTTGAGGTCATGCCACAGCATCTCAATCGGGTTGAGGTCAGGACTCTGACTGGGCCACTTCAGAAGGCGTATTTTCTTCTGTTTAAGCCATTCTGTTCTTGATTTACTTCTATGCTTTGGGTCATTGTCCTGTTGCAACACCCATCTTCTGTTGAGCTTCAGCTGGTAGACAGATGGCCTTAAGTTCACCTGCAAAATGTCTTGATAAACTTGGGAATTCATTTTTCCTTTGATGATAGCAATCCGTCCAGGCCCTGACGCAGCAAAGCAACCTCAAACCATGATGCCCCCACAACCATACTTCACAGTTGGGATGAGGTTTTGATGTTGGTGTGCTGTGCCTCTTTTTCACCACACATAGTGTTGTGTGTTTCTTCCAAACAACTCAACTTTGGTTTCATCTGTCCACAGAATATTTTGCCAGTACTGCTGTGGAACATCCAGGTGCTCTTGTGCAAACTGTAAACGTGCAGCAATGTTTTGTTTGGACAGCAGTGGCTTCCTCTGTGGTATCCTCCCATGAAATCCATTCTTGTTTAGTGTTTTACGTATTGTAGATTCGCTAACAGGGATGTTAGCATTTGCCAGTGATGACTTTTGTAAGTCTTTAGCTGACACTCTAGGATTCTTCTTCACCTCATTGAGCAGTCTGTGCTGTGCTCTTGCAGTCATCTTTACAGGACGGCCACTTCTAGGGATAGTAGCAGCAGTGCTGAACTTTCTCCATTTATAGACAATTTGTCTTACCGTGGACTGATGAACAGCAAGGCTTTTGGAGATACTTTTATAACCCTTTCCAGCTTTATGCAAGTCAACAATTCTTAATCGTAGGTCTTCTGAGAGCTCTTTTGTGCAAGGCATCATTCACATCAGGCAATGCTTTTTGTGAAAAGCAAACCCAGAACTGGTGTGTGTTTTTTATAGGGCAGGGCAGCTGTAACCAACACCTCCAATCTCATCCCATTGATTGGACTCCAGTTGGCTGACATCTCACTCCAATTAGCTCTTGGAGATGTCATTAGTCTAGGGGTTCACATACTTTTTCCACCTGTACTGTGAATGTTTACATGGTGTGTTCAATAAAAACATGGCAACATTTCATTCTTTGTGTGTTATTAGTTTAAACAGACTGTGATTGTCTATTGTTGTGACTTAGATGATGATCAGATCACATTTTATGACCAATTTGTGCAGAAATCCATATCATTCCAAAGGGTTCACATACTTTTTCTTGCAACTGTGTGTATGTGTGTATATATATATATATATATATATATATATATATATATATATATATTGTTGATAATAAACTGGGCACAACATTATACAATAAACCAACAGACATAAATTTGATTTTGAGGGCAGAAAGCTTCCACCCTCACTCTTTGAAAAAGGGTATCATTGAATCACAGTTGATTAGATCCATTAGGAACAACACAGACAGGGAAACAGGCGTCTATCAGTTGTAACTAACAAAAGAAAAATTCCTGGAGAGGGGCTATAAAACAAGGCTGGTAAATAATTCCATAAAAAATGAGCTACAGGAACACACACAGCAAGACCTAATTGCAGGGGGAAGAAAGGAACCCACAGATGACAATAACCTTATCTTTTTAACTACATTTACACCGAATACTACAAACACAGGCCAAATTTGTGAAGAAACTTTGGCCCATTATGACGTCAGATCCAAAACTAAAAAAAAATGTGAAACCTATGGTAGGGTTCAGAAGGAGTAATAACTTGCGGGACATGCTTGTGAAGACGGATCCAAAATCATATTAAAAGGATGAACCAAAGAGCAACATCAAGGGTTGTTATAAATGTTTAGGGTGCAAACGTGTAATGGCCTAATAGCAAACGTGTAATGGCCTAATAGCCACCAAGCAATTCCATCACCCACATAACAAGACATACAAAATACGCTACTCAATGACCTGTTCCCCCTACACTGTCCATGTGCCAGGTACTATGTTGGAAAGATGAAGGGGACAATAAAGGAAAGGATGGTGAATCATAGGCTGGCAATCAGACAGGCCCATAAGAAAGGACAGTTTGACTAACTTGTGGCGAGACATTGTGTGGAAATGGCGCACCTAGTCTCTTCGATCAGATATGTCCTCATTGACCACGTCCTAAAACCGGAAAGAGGGGGCAACAGGGTCAAAATGATGTTGCTCCATGAGGCACAGTGAATTTACAGACTGGGAACCATCTACCGAGGGGGCCTTAACTCCTGAGTTAAAACAAGAGGGGGTACCACGTACCAGGGGTACCTTAAAGGTTGGAGTGTTTCCAAGAGGTAGATTTGTGCAGGTTAATATCTACAGATGGTCTCCAGCACTAGTATTGTTCCTCTAATCAGGCAGAACTGGAGGAGTTGTATCCATCAGTTTTGCCTGATGGAATCACAGCTGACATTATAAGCTGTTACTGAAATATGCACATAAACCTCAAAAACTACATATACAGGAGGGTACTGGTATAAGAGCATAAAGAGGTGAGGGGGGAAGTTGATTGTATATATGTCATCATTGAGAATATAAAAGTGTTTGTGGATATATTCTAATTAGTTTCTGATGTAGTCATTTGTACAGTAACTATATGGATTCATGATAAAACATCAGTTTATGTAGCATTATTGGGTAATAATGCTATGGTATGTTGAAAGGGCGATATTTTGGCCATAAATGATATCCTTATTATATGAGTGATCGTAAATAATGATACCTAATTAGGAGCAAAGTTGTACTTAAACCTATAGAAGGAATTATGAAGGGCTATAAGAGCAATATGAGCCAATATTTCACATAGCAGCCATATCAAAGAGTCACTGTTATTATGGTAACTATGGCAACATGCATAGCGGTTATGTACACAATCGTTTAATGTACAGTAAATGTGTTTATAAGGCACTAATTAGTTACTATGGTATATGACACATTGTATTTATGCACAGCATGTATAGTTTGTAAAATGTTAAGCATAACACTGGGGTAACTACAGAGAGCCAAATCCAAAAGTGCACATTGAGTAACTTCCGGTTATACAAAGTGGCAGATAGTAATACCTGGCTTTGAAAAAGATGGATGCTAGGATTGATACACACGTTTGGCATTATATACTAAGATGTTTGTATGTGCACAATTATATTATACAGCTTGTTAATATAATATTGGATAGAGGGACGATACCGGAAGTGGGCAAAAAGTAATTTCCGGTTGTACGATACTATGGAATGCATGTTTGCACTCCAAACACACACTGTTTGTCACTGTTTGGTGCCACAGAGAGAGTAGGGGTATGTATTAAAATGAATTATGTACACTATAAAGTAGAGATACAGTGGTAAGATATAGATCAGACCAAAAAAGGTGCTCATAAAAACACAAAAAGCAAGAACCATGTGAAGTATTAAATGTAACAATACAGAAATAGTGTATATAAATATAGTGATTTAGTCCTTAATGATAGTGGTAAGCCAAATCACTGTCTTCAGCAACCGGATCTATGTTCGGATGGTAAAACAACTCAGTTCGGCAGCACTCCCAAGATAATAATAATGGCATATAGTCCTATAAGACAGAAAAAGAGGCCCTTAAAATGTGTGATAACATCTATCACCATATAATGTTAGCAAACAGATGGCAACTCACGATTAATAGAAGCACACTTACTGCTATAAACCACAAGCCGAGACCTCAAAGTCACTCGACACTGCTCAACTGATTGCAAGAGAAGGTGTTCCAGGTGGAGGGATCTACAGACCATCAGCGATCTCACTGGCCAACACAACTGCAACTCGAAGATACGTCAGAGCAACTTCGTATAGACAAGAAGCTACCCACACCACAAGGTAAATTAGGAGCGAAAGCATGGTCAATATAAAATAGTTTTTTTATTAAAAGTATAAAACCAGGATAAACAACAACGCGTTTCTCGGCTACATCGGACGTTTCATCAGGCTGTAATCTACAATTAAGAAAAGCTAATTTTAAACACTCCTACAACCAATGGGTAAAGCCAGATCGGCACACGCCCCCCTCACTCCCCTGTAGTGCCCGCCTAAGTCTCATAGCGTACCACAAGCTAATACGTAACACTCCGAGGGAGTGAATGTGTGAGAAGGGGACACAGATTGGATAGTATTATTTATCAATAAGGATACTATTACTTACTTAGTTTATAACACACGCACTACACAAATATCGATTAGGACCTAGAATGATTATAATCATGGTCTCATTAAGTGATATACCACTAAGACGTATATAAATGTGCAGCAATTTATCCAACATTCCATATGATTTATCGCAAATAAAATGATTACAAATGTAACATAACTATAACACGCTACATTTTCTCGTTACCCAAAGATGTTTACAATTAATTTCATTGGCTACGATACACACATTGGATCAACACTTGGATTGAAGGACACCGATTGGATAACGTTATTCATCAAAAAGAGTACTATTAATTACTCAGTTTATAATACACATATTACACCAATAACGATATGGACCTAGACTGATTATAATCATGGTCTCATTAGATGATATCCTACGTGTACTACAAGTAAGATATAAATATAAAAAATGTGCAGCAGTTAATCAGACATTCTATATAGTTTTCGCAACATAAATAAAAAAGTATAATTACAATGTAAAATTACCATGAAACAATACATTTTCTCGATCCCTAAAAATATTTATTTCCTTAGCTACGATACACACATCACATCAACACTTAAAGTCTTGGGCTAAATACGACCGTAGCTGTATTCCAATGTGAAATGCCCTGTGTGCATCCTAACAAGGATATACAACATAAAAACTCTATGTGTATAATAGGCAATTCAATAAAGATAATACAAAACAATTCATACAATGATGATGCCTTTGTTTACTTATATATTCAAAGCCATACATAATCGAATGGACCATTGGACCTTTCAATGCCCCAGCAGCTTAAATATAATTTCTTAGCCTAGAATACACGTACCCTATCATGTGTTATGAGTGTGTGGAATATAAATAGACACTGTTGTAATTCACATCATAAATAATCAAATTTGTGGCTAAGAGACCCACTAACCATCAATAAGCACCATATACCACCTAATAGATATATTATAAACATGTTGAGATACTCTATAGATTCTAAATGTCATAGCTACCACTAGAGAGTTTGAAATGTAATCATATACTTGCAAAAATATGCTTTCATACACACAGACCATAATCTCTATGTGGACCCTATATGCATTATATCAATATAATCGGTACACATTTATTAAGTGAGTGGCTCCCATAGGTCAAGTCAGTCAAAAGCCGCAAGGTCCACATTCATAATAAGTCCAGAGGGATATAAAGGTTTTAGCTTGTGGATCCAATACGTCTCTCTCTGTCTTAACCTAATGAACCTATTGTAAATGTGTGACTTCTCAATATGTTCAATTGGCAAGATAGTTAAACATTCCAAGTTGCCTTTATGTCTTAAATTACAATGTCTAGAGACACTATGCAGTTTGAAATCATGTATATAAATCACTATATTTATATACACTATTTCTGTATTGTGGCACACATGGTTCTTGCTTTTTGTGTTTTTTGGTCTGATCTATATCTTACCACTATATCTCTATATATTTTGTTTTATGAGGTTAGCTGCATTGTGTATGGTTGTTACTGAGGATTTTTAGAGTATTGTATCCTTAGTTATATTTACGCTTCTAGGTATCTTTATACCCATATAGGTATCTTTATGAATATATATTTATTTTTATCACTTATGATTAGTTTATCATATTAGGTTACCATATCTAAGTATATTTGGATACTGTTATAGGTTCTTCTATCACTTCTTACATCACTCATTACTCTGAGCACTTATTAATATATTCAAACACATATTTGTTCATATATCTTTCACACTTTAAATAATTATTACTAAATTTTGTCACATATTTCTAATATCCAGTATGTTGTCTATGAACGAAAGAAATAATAAGAGATTATTAGTATCTAATATTGGGAATACTGATCAATCTCCAAATGATGGGAGTATAGAAAATCTTTCAATTCATGTGTCCTTTGCCAAATTAGAGAAGATTATTAATATAGAATGTCGCCATTGGTTAGATGCAGAAAACTGCTCTTTTAAAGAAGATGAAAACATACTTTCTAAATGGGAGGAAACCCTTACTGAGTACTCTATTAAACTAATGAAAATATTGATTACAAATAGAAAGATTCTAGTGGAAAAAGCTTCCAAATAAATAGATATAATTCAAAATCCTTTGGAGAAATTCAAGCCATTGAAAAAATATGGTGAATTGAACAGTATGGTATTGTTAAAGACTGACCAATTTCAGAAAGAATTAACAGAGAATAGAAATCGTAAATTGGCAAGAGATGAAGATGACTATTCCAAGGGAGATATTCATACTTATAATAAAAAGAAAAAGAAACCAAATTCCCCCCGGGAGTAGCCACCAATATCATCAATTATATGAAGAAGATACTTTTAAAGAACGTTCTACCAATCAGCAAACTAATACTAATTGGACTATAGTGAGTCACGATAAGAATAAGAATAAAACAATGAATAATAACAAACAATACACCTATCAAAATCAATCTAAAAATCATTATAATGATCACAATTGGAGGAATAATAATACCCAGCAAATGCATCATTATCAGACACCAAGAAATGATCAAAGAACTGAGACACATCACGATAGATCTTATCCATCAAGACCACCTTACAATAATTATCAGAAACAATCTAATTACAACACACATACAAGAGTTCCATATTCTGGACAATCAACAAACAATAGAATGTCTAATAGATATGAAGGTCCTAATGGCTTTGTGGCTGGAGATTCTCCAAACTTCAATATGCAGAATAGATATGAATGTTTGAATGAGGATGCTTCTGGACATTCTACTGATAATAGTAGGCTTAATGAGAATTTTTCTATAAATAACGATTCCTCTCCCTGTTTTTTAGAACAGTGTCCGAGACAACAGTCTTGGACACAACACAAAATTGCCAGTTACCTAAAACCAGTAGTCTCCCTGACTCCTTCTCACAAAGGGAAAAGGCCTGCAGAAACGAGGGTGTAGAGGATGTGGTACAACCATCAAAGAGGCAAGACTACAGGAACTAGGTAAAGGCATCTTCAATTTATCTTCCCATGTGTTATCAAATGATGAGATCAGAGTACTGGGTAAGCCCTTCCAATACATATAGTAAGTTTAATATTTTTGTTGATCTAAAAAGCATATCTAGATAGGCTCAATAGCTGCTCTCCCTATGGGAGAGTGGTGAACTTGTTCACACTCTATTTTTGTGTAATTTTTAATCTGCCCGGTACCCTAAATCCATGTGTTGCTCTTGTTACTAGCGCATTATAGTTAATTACGTGCTCAGTCTGGGTTGTGCCAGACCTACCTTAACTGCTAGAACTACCTGAATGATTGCGGTCTAGACTGAACCTTAGGGGTGTGATTGCTATCCTGACCTGTTTATTATTGCAGCGCAGGCTGCACTATATTACTAGCAGAGGTATCGTTGTGCTCATGCTAATTATTCTGATGACTAAACAATAATATCAGTTGAAATATTCACAACAATGTAGCTATTATGTTGCTAATTTATTATAATTAACTTTGTGCACAATCTGGGTTGTGCCAGACTTAGTTTAGCTTATAGAATTACTTGAATGATTGTGGACTTAACCAAACCGAAGGGTAGTGATTATTATCTTGACCACTTTATCATTGCAGCACAGGCTGCACTAGCACCAACAGTGGAACGCTATACTTACATTTATTGCTCTGACGACAAATCATAAATAACGGCCTGGTATTGACAACAATGTAACTATTATGCTACTAACTAATTATATTCAACTATGTGCATAGTCTGGGTTGTGCCAGACTTAGTCTAACTGCTAAAATCACCTGAACGATTGCGGTCTAAACCAAACTTATGGGGAGTGAGTGCTATCCGGACCACTTTATCATTGCAGCGTTGGCTGCACTATATCACTAGGAATAGATACGATATGCTAATATCAATTGTCCTGATGTCAAATCAATAATACCACCCGAGATATTCATAATAATGCAGTTATCATGCTCATAGTAATTGTATATATTATTATCACTTGATATCAGTTCCCCTATCTGAGCATATTTTATATCGCCGGTGACGTGGCTGCAGTATCTATTTAGGGAACACGAGCTATTCGCAAAAAGCACATCATTACTAACTCCTTATTATATTGAGTTATTCGCAGATAGCACATTCATATTAACTCCTTGTTAGACTAAATATTTTGTTATTTTATTTTGGTGTTACGTTAGTTGAATATATATGATACTTTAACCTTGTGTGAATATTACTCATTACAAGCGGCTAGTCAAAACATAGGCTGCAGATATATGATATACAGTGACACATTGAAGGCATATAAATATCTGACTATATCATAAGTCACATCAATCAATCATATACAGCCTAAGTTAAACTAAAAGAATATAGCCGCGGTACTTACGCTGAACTGATATTAGGTGACCAGATCATACGGGTCTCAAAGATATTGTAATGATGATGTCATCAGGACATTATACAGTGTTTGATATTTATCTCAAAGAGGGAATTGACCACCACTTATGCTGAATTTAAGATTATTAAAGTTTATAAAATAAAAACGTGTCTGACTTTATTAACCCATAACTGGAATGAATATTATACCATTTAAACACGTTTATCGACATACTCACATATAAACAATGTGTTTTGACATTATATCTAGCATGAATGTTAGTATACCACTGACTGATTAGTCTAGATGTATCTTTATTTTGAAGAGGAGATTTTATAAATATATACATATTATATAAGTGTACATTATGGGTTGTATTTAATTCAGGTACTACCATTCTGTATACAATCTTGATAATATCAATATATATACATCAGGAATACAGTGGGCCACATATATACCACATTAACACTTCTCCTTAATACACATTTGTATTTGAAACAAGCCTTAACTCAATTTAGCATTATATTTACCTAATATAATCCTTTGAGCATATTTGAGTTGATATCTGGCTGATAATGTACCGAACATTTAGTCAGGATTTTAGCTTTTAAGCACCACGTATCATTGTAGTTTAGCATTAGAGAGCAACCTTAATTGGTTATTATTTAGATCACAGTAACTGTTAATTTATACAGGCCGAATTATTATATTTTGTGATCTATTATTAGGCTGACCATATTGCCGCTTTAAAAAGGGACACATATGAAAAATACATATGTTAGGGCTGTTTTCAGGGCTGTTTAAAGAAATGGTTTTGTATAAGAACCCTCACATATGTATTTTTCATATGTGTTCCTTCTTAAAGCTGCAATATGGTCAGCCTATCTATTATACAACCTATCACATTGGTCCAGGTACTGGAGTGTATTTTAATTTTGTGTCAATCAACCAAACAACTTTGTTTTTTTATGCTTTAAAATTAATAAAGGTTATATTTTAAAATCCTGTTGGGAATTTCTGTTCCTTAGTTAGGGCCCAGAGTGCTTCAATTGCATACTTTGGGAATTATTGATATTCTCTATATCAATCTTCCTTTGTGTCCAAACCTTTAGTACATCTATTAGATTTAAATCCAAAAAGGGAGTGTTTAAGTGTGGTGTTAAGAGATGCAAAATGTGTGTCCATATAGAACATGCAAAGACCAATTTTAAATCCCACGCTACTAAGAAGATTTACTCCATATCTGACAATATCACTTGTGCATCTAGTTATGTGATATACCTTTTATCCTAAAGAAATGAGAGAACTAGTCCCAGATATAAAGTCACATTCAATAGGATAATAGCACTCAAAGCCAGGATATCAGTGATAAGCAATTAGAAACCTTATAAAGTGAGGCTGTAGTGATGACACAACACACCCCCCTCAAACAGAAACAATAGTTCATGTGAGCCCCAGTCCTTTCAGGCATCCACTATAGCGGAATAGGGTGAAATACAAAACTCACCCTTCTGCCGTAAGGATTCGCTAATGTCCGTAAAAAGGATGAGGCAGTAGTCTTTCCTGATGTGAATAAAAGTCCAATCTTTATTTCTCAATTAAAACATCACAGCAAAGGGTAAGAAGGTGCAGGCTGGTTGACTAGTTTCGGCAAAGTATCGTAATCATAATCCTGCAGCCACTTAAAATTGTGCATATTTAAAGGGATTTCCAAACACAGTGATTGGTCAATGTTGATGGGAGTGTAAGTCTACTCCCTCACATATTAACCTCTTACAAACTATTATCAAACCTATTCAGAAATATGACCTTATTTACATAGTTTGAGGCCTTAGGATATATTAATCACAAATAATCAATTCGTTTTTACATTCTCAAAAATAATAATAATAATAATAACATGTATCTTGGGCATATATTAATGGATATACAACACATTTCCACATCTTCACAACTATACCATAGATAGTAATAATATGAGCATATATACATATTTATAAAAGAGCATATAGCATAAGTATATAAGAAATGTATATTCATACTAATATAGTGGTATATAAATACATACATAAATATGGCAATAGTAGGATAATAACCACAATATGCTCTTTGGATAGTTAAATACATACATCGATAGACACATCACCAGGAAATATTTTCCAAACCTATTTTCCTTTTATTCGTAGCTCTTTAAAATGCTTAGACCATAATCTGATCTTAATTCAAAATCTAATAGTCAATAAGCTAAATATTCCGTTATTTGAACTATGGAATTAAACTCATGTAATGTGCTTATAGTATGTTATTTAAATTATATAAATTATATGGGACTATGCCCAGATCAAAGGACACATATGTGTATAAGCAAAGTTATTAATGTATTACTAAAGACTGTACATAGGTGTATATCCTAATATGCTAAGATATATGAAAGATGACCCAAAGCGGAATTCCCTCTTATTTTGACGGCATAATCAATCAATGTAAACTGCTAACAGGGTATGGAGACCATCAAAAAATGATGTTGACTGGTTGGGTACCAACCCAGCATGCGAAACAATACGTAAAGAGTACCAGTGTGGTACCTGTGGGACAGGAAAGAGCCCACAAAACATGTCACAGTATGCACATAAAGAGCACACATGTACACAATTTCCATATATATATAAGGGTGAACGGAGGGGATGAGGGGCCCCAATAAACAGAGGCATGCATCAATGCCAATGGTTGATGAGGTCAAACTCAGAATTGAAGCCCTTTGGTACCTGGGTTTGAAGTTTAAAAATCCAAAAGGCTTCCTGTCTGGCTAAAATCTCCTCTTTATTTCCACCTCTAAATGGTTGCTTAACCTGTTCAATTGCCCTCCAATTAAATTCCCTAACATCTCCTCCGTGCACCTCAATGAAATGTCTTGACAAGGCCGAAACAGTTTTCTCATTTTTGATGTAACCCAGGTGCTCACGTACTCTCGTACGGACATCCCTGGTAGTCATGCCCACATACTGCCGGCGATGCTCGGTACATTCAATGAGGTACACGACGAAATGAGTAGAGCATCTAATACATCCTTTTGTCTCGAATGTTTCATTAGTGACATGAGAATAGAAATTTCTTCCCTCTACTATGTAGTCACAAGCCTTACATCTACCATTGCTACATTTGTATGTTCCATATACGGCCAACCATGTAGCTGATGCTTCCTTTTGTGGTAAAAGGGAAGGAGACAAGATATTACCTAAGGTTACACCTCTAGAATAAACACATTTGAAACCCTTTTCCACAGTTCTTTTAAAGCCTTGTCTCCACGCAGTATTGGGAAGTATTTTCTTATGATGTTACAAACTTCATTATATTCTGATGAATATTGTGTAATGAAAAGAGTCCTATTGTCATCTCCTTTATTTGGCCTATGTGTTAGAGTATCCTGCATATCCACACTACCCACTTCCTTAGCCACATTATTGACCATGCTGGGCTGGTACCCCCTCTCAATCAGTCTGCCTACCATGTGTTTGCTCTCTTTCTTGAAGTCTGCGTCTCTGTTACAAATTCGTCTAGTCCGTAGAAGCTGTCCCTTGGCTATTCCCCTGAAAACATGCTTAGGGTGAGCGCTCTTACTATGCAAGAGCGTGTTACCAGAAATAGGCTTCCTATACAGGCGGGTAACAACTCTTCCTGTATCAACCTTTCCCTCTAGGGAGATATCCAAGTAATTGATCATCTTTCTGTTCCATTCACTGGTGAAATTGACCCCATTGTCACTCTCATTGAGGTAACGCACAAAGCTTTCAGCCTCCGTTTCACTAGATGTCCAAACCAAAAGCAGGTCGTCAATGAAACGTTTATATAGGATGATATGTTTCCTGTAGGGATTACTATCTGCATAGACAAAACATCTTTCTAACCAACCCATGAAGATGTTGGCATATGAGGGGGCAAACTTAGCCCCCATTGCCGTGCCTTGTCTCTGCAGATAGTAAGTGCCCTCAAAATAGAAATAATTATGTTGCAACAGGAAGGTGGTAACTTTAAGTAAATATTCCATTACATATTCCTCAATGTTATAGTGTAACTCTAAAAAATACTTTATGGCCTTAATACCCAAATTGTGAGGGATACTGGAATATAAAGATATCACATCCACAGCTAACCAACTGTGGTCAGTTGTCCATGTAAAGTCGTCAAAAAGTTGCAAAACATGAGTAGTGTCCTTGATATGACTGTGTAGACCAAGAACAATAGGTTGCAAGATTGCATCCAACCATTCAGACAACGGCTCTAGAAGGGAGCCGATGCCTGAAACAATCGGGCGCCCCTTTACATTGGTTAAGCCTTTGTGCACTTTGGGCAAGTGGTAAAACACTGGAGTAATTGGGTTTACCATATTAAGATACTTCAGTGTTTCACCATCCAAAATGCCATATTGTGCCCCATCATCCAATAAACTGTAAAGTTCTTTTTGGAATCTAGCAGTTGGATTACATGTCAGTGTAGTATATGTACTTGTATCCTCAAGTTGCCTTTTGGCCTCTGAAATATATGAATCTTTGTCCATAATAACAACACTTCCGCCTTTGTCAGAATTCTTTATGACAATGGACTCATTAAGACTGTTTAATGCCAATTTTTCATTTACTGTTAAATTATGCTTTTTCACACTTTTAGACTGGTGTAATAATGTGAGATCCTCCACTACACGCTTGTGGAACAGTTCAAGGGACTTCCCACGACTATGTATAGGATAAAAAGTAGACTGTCCCTTAAATCTTGGAAAATTAATATAATTGGGACTTTCACTATAATTAGCATCTAACTGGAGACTTTCCAGAGTAATAATATCACAAGTGTCAGAAAAATTAAAATTTTCCTTTACTTCACTTGATGTCACATTAGCAGCTTCATGTGTTATAGGAGTCATGGCGATATTGTTCTCTATATCATGAGAGAAGTGTTTATCCAAAGTAAGCTTTCTCATAAACTTATTTAAGTCAATAATAGTGTTAAACAAATTAAAGCTGTTATTAGGACAAAATCCTAAACCATAATTTAACACTTTGTACTCTGGTTTTGGAAGTATATGTGTTGATAAATTTACTACACTACCTACTTGGGCTTGCTGCCATTCTTGTTGTCCCTGAGGGTGTATCTGTGTTGTGCATGTATGGGGCCCTTTTATCCTGCAAGACATGTAGATGTCTTAACCATAGATGGTCAGAACACTATCGGAATATGAAAAATGATTTCAAACTGCATAGTGTCTCTAGACATTGTAATTTAAGACATAAAAGCAACTTGGAATGTTTCACTATCTTGACAATTGAACATATTGAGAAGTCACACATTTACAATAGGTTCCATAGGTTAAGACAGAGAGAGACGTATTGGATCCACAAGCTACAAACTTTATATCCCTCTGAACTTAATATGAATGTGGACCTTTCGGCTTTTGACTGACTTGACCTATGGGAGCCACTCACTTAATAAATGTGTACCGATTATATTGATATAATACATATAGGGTCCAGATAGAGATTATGGTCTGTGTGTATGGAAGCATATTTTTGCAAGTATATGATTACATTTCAAATTCTCTAGTGGTAGCTATGACATTTCAAATCTATAGAGTATCTCAACATGTTTATAATATATTATCTATTAGATGGTATATGGTGTGGAATTACAAAAAAATAGAAGATATCTCTCTAGAGATAACTAAATAGGGGGCGCTCTAAACAATACTCGAATAATCAAATAACGTGCAGGTAACAAATAATAACAAAAAATGTGGTGGAGACAAGATATACAAAGAAATATACCAAATAGCAATAAGGACAAAAATAATAAGTCTATTACTAAACTCAGTCCCAAAAAGTGATCCAAACAAAAATAAGTCACAGGTGAAAATCCGTGGATAGATGGCAGCAGCAGCACTCTCCTCACATCAGCTTGGGAAGACGTCTGTGCAGAAGGAAAAGAGAACAAAAAGAGGCGCTTGTGAGGCAAGCGCCTCTTTTTGCTCTCTTTTCCTTCTACATGGTGTGGAATTAGTTGCACCATTGCTACAATGCTTATTGATGTTTGGTGGGTCTCCTAGCCACAAATTTGATTATTTATGATCTGAATTACAAGTGTCTATTTATATTCCACACTCTCATAACACATGTGATTTATTTAACATTGGTTATTGCCATGACTAGTCTAGGTGTCATAAGTTTTGATAGGGTACGCATATTCTAGGCTAAGAAATTATATTTAAGCAGCTGGGGCATTGAGGAGTGCAATGCTCCATTCGATTATGTTAGGCTTTGAATATATAAGTAAACAAAGGCATTATCATTGTATGAATTGTTTTGTATTATCTTTATTGAATTGCCTATTATACACATAGAGTTTTTATGTTATATATCCTTGTTAGGATGCACACAGGGCATTTCACGTTGGAATACAGCTACAGTCGTATTTAGCCTAAGACTCTAAGTGTTGATGCGATGTGTGTATCGTAGCTAAGGAAATAAATATTTTTAGGGATCGAGAAAATGTATTGTTTCATGGTAATTTTACATTTGTAATTATACTTTTATATTTATGTTGTGATAACTATATAGATAGATATTTATATCTTAGTTGTAGTACACGTAGCATATTATCTAATTAGACCATGATTATAATCAGTCTAGGTCCATATCGTTATTGGTGTAATACGTGTATTATAAACTGAGTAATTAATAGTACTCTTTTTGATGAATAACGTTCAGGGCCGTCTTTAATATTGACTGGACCCTGGGCGAAAATTTTCTTGGCCCCCCCCCATGCAATTTCGCTCTCCACCCCAACATCCCAAAAAACAACTAAATCAATTTTTTTTTTAATTATTAGCCCAGCAGTGGATTATCTACTGCTGAGCTAATCATTTAAAAAAATGAAATAAATTGCAATATGTGAAACTGGACCTAAGCAGTACTAATAAGTAAATAAATATATAAATTCCTCCACTGTGGATTCATTTAATATTCTTTTGAATGTGATTCTGGTGTGAGGTTAGCTGGTTAAAGAGATTTAGGGCAGCCAACAGGAGCAAAGCAAGGTAAAGACTGAGGAGGAAGCATGGAGGTGCAGTATAAGTTTACTGACTGGAACAGCAGAACTACTATGGGAAGCTGTAAAATCTGAGACAGAGAGAAAACAAAAACTATAAAAATAAACCTTACATTAATGTGTGAAGTATCTGCATGACACTATACATCAGCCACAGCAGCACATGTCACTTCTTTGCTAGGAACAAGTTCCCTCTCACCTTGCACTAGACAATGCTGCATGGGGAGGAGTGTGTGTGCACTCACTTATTCTTCAAACTGACACCTTTCTACAAAGCACTGTTCCCCTAACAAACTTCAGTTAGTTGATCTTAGGGCCACAGCAGAAAGAGCAGGGCTAGGGGACCAGCAGACTGGATGCAGTCTGACCAAGGCTGCATGGATACAGTGTGAGATGTGTCATACAGCCTCAAGACTGAAGAGAGCAGTGTATGCAGCTGCACAGATGCTCAAATCCTCACTTGCTTGCTGCTCCAGCTTTCTGCTGCATGCACCTACAGTCAGCCCTACCCAGAAACAATCCCTACCACCAGAGCAGTTACCTGGGTAACTTTGGTAACCCCAGTAGAACCTTTTATGATGCAGTGGGAATGGCTGGATGCCGAGTTAGGGCTTTGCATTCAGTGCTGCACAGTGCACATCTAAAACAGCACATGGCAATAGCTTGGCATATCACATGACACCGGCACGGTCTGGCACAGTTTTTAAAAAAAAAATATATATATATATATATATAAGCAGAGTAATTTGACTGTGACAGTATTAGGACTGAATGTGTGTGTTCCCCATGTCAAATCAGCAGTCTGGTATGAACCATTAAAAAAAAAAATTTAAAAAAAAGTTTTTTTTTTGTTTGTTTTTTTAGGACTCTTGGGCCCCTCAACAGAAACTGGGCCCTGGGCAGCTGCCCCTTTTGCCCTGTGTTAAAGACGGTCCTGATAACGTTATCCAATCGGTGTCCTTCAATCCAAGTGTTGATGCGATGTGTGTATCGTAGCCAATTAAATTAATTGTAAACATCTTTGGGTAACGAGAAAATGTAGCGTGTTATAGTTATGTTACATTTGTAATCATTTTATTTGCGATAAATCATATGGAATGTTGGATAAATTGCTGCACATTTATATACGTCTTAGTGGTATATCACTTAATGAGACCATGATTATAATCATTCTAGGTCCTAATCGATATTGGTGTAGTGCGTGTATTATAAACTAAGTAAGTAATAGTATCCTTACTGATGAATAATACTATACAATCAGTGTCCCCTTCTCACACATCCACTCCCTTAGAGTGTTACGTATTAGCTTGTGGTATGCTACAAAACTTATAGGCGGGCACTACAGGGGAATGAGCGGGGCGTGTGCCGATATGGCTTTACCATTGGTTGTAGGAGCATTTAAAATGAGCGTGTTTTAATTGTAGATTACAGCCTAATGAAACGGCCGATGTAGCCGACAAACGCATTGCTGTTTATCCTGGTTTTATACTTTTAATAAAAAAACTATTTTATATTGACCACGCTTTCGCTCCTAATTTACCCTGTGGTTTGGGTAGCTTCTTGTCTATACAAAGTTGCTCTGACATATCGTTGAGTTGCAGTTGTGTTGGCCAGTGAGATAGCTGATGGTCCGTGGATCCCTCCACCTGGAACACCTTCTCTTGCGATCAGCTGAGCAGTGCCGGAGACAAGTCTGCCAAGCAACATTGAGGTCTTGACTTGTGGTTTATAGCAGTAAGTGTGCTCCTATTAATCGTGAGTTGCCATCTGTTTGCTAACATTATATAGTGATAGATGTTATCACACTATGAGGCACCTCTTTTCTGTCTTATAGGACTATCTGACACTATAAAAGTGTTTGTTTTGACCACAATTGTTTGTTCTGAAGAAGGGGTTGTCACTGACTTGCTTTTATATATATATTTGCATACAAAGAGAGAAGTGCTCTACCAGGAACAAACAACAGCTCATTAGCTAGTTCTATGGCAATTTACCACCCGGAAGCAGCCTCTTTTAGACCAGTGTGCTTTTCACAAAGGAAAATTTTCCTTAAGTATATCAGTCTGATCCCGCAGAGAAGGTCAGTCCAGCCCTGAAATACCAGGCAATTCTCCTCTGAACAAGGAATATGACAACCCCAGACAATCGTTTCGGCCTCCTGTGGGCCTCGTCAGTGAGGGGCAGCCACATTCCTCTAAGCACACTGGTCAAGGAGTCCACGTCACCCATAGAGAGACTTCCCCAGGGTCAAATTAATTTGCATACAAAGAGAGAAGAGCTCTACTAGGAAAGAACAACAGTGTTAGAGAAACAGGACCAGCACTCACCTAACAAACAAATTAGCAATTCTCACATAGCTATATTTTAACCCCTTCAGCACCTAATGTGAAATAGACTCCATTTAAAAACAGATGCAGCAAGTTGCTAGATAAACTGTACTATATGGCTAGTTTTTTTTAGCTATTTAGCTACATATCATATGTCTATAGTTTATTAATCTATAGTTTATTGATCAACTAGAACCAGACACAGTAGCATAGTCAACTAAGGCCTTAAATAAAAGGAAGTAAGTCAAATTCCCTGTTGAGTCCCTTGGGGTGCATAGTATCTAACTTCCAGATCCATCTGGCCTCCCTATATAGGAGGTCCTTGACCCTGTCTCCCCCTCTAATCTGTGCGGGGGCCTGATCTATTACCATATATCTGAGCTGGTTAATTTGATGGCCTTTCTCAATAAAATGTGCAGGAACTGGGAGGTTAGCGTTTTTCTCATTTCTAATTGTGGATTTATGTTGGCATATGCGGTCGTTGACCCTTTGGGTCGTCTCGCCAACATATAACAGCCCATAGCTAAAAAACTAGCCATATAGTACAGTTTATATAGCAACTTGCTGCATCTGTTTTTAAATGGATAATTTGTTTGTTAGGTCAGGTGAGACCTTGACAGGTGTGTGACCCCTCCCCTTTGATTTGTGATTGGTCTCCTATGTATATAAATGTGTGCTTTTTCTTTATACATGTTAGCTTGATAAAGGGGCAGGAGCCCTGAAACGTTGCTCTGTTAAATAAAGGCACTGTTGCCATATTTTGAGTGCCACCGGTGTGTTGTTTTATGCTACTTATTACTGGACTCTGGAAAGGGAGGTCCCCCTGGTGTGCACCATCTTGATTTTGTTTGGAATATCAAGGATAAAGTGAGTGCTGGTCCTGTTTCTCTAACACTAAGTACATTACCCTTTCAAGGAATACAGCACCACACATTGTTGTGCTTGGATTTATATACCGGTATACAACAGTTGCCACTGACATTTACAACATGGCCTGTGAAACAGGCAGCTTTTCTTATACAGATGAAGAGGCAGCTCGGATTGCTACCCTGACCCTGGGACCAAGTGAATTTCTGACTGCCCCGGAAAAAGATTTGCAAAAGCGGGAGTTGGAGAAACTCATGAAAAGGCAAGTTAATTTACAGCTACATGCCTCTACTATGGCCGAGTATTACAAAGTTAAACGTATCCCTCGAGGTATGAGGTCCCCCCTCCAACCCACCATCTTCTCAGAAAACCAAGAATTTTGTACTAAATACCAACAAATCCTGAACAAAAACTCTATGGACCTTATGATACTGAATATTGAATTTTCTAACCGTGAGCTGCAGGAGCTGTCTGGGAAGATAGAGGCACAAAGAACAAACTGCAGGACACGATGGGCGAAGAGGAGTTCCAGCATATACACCAGGAAGTTGTCGAAGGGGTTAATTCGGCAAAAGCTGAGATCGAGGAACGCAAGAGACGAAAATTCCGATGTGACGAGCAGGATTACACTTCCAGTAACGTGTACAGATGGACCCGCCCACGTAGACGTCCGACGCAAACAGGCCCAAGATGGATGACATCACGGAATCGCCAACAGAAGGCGACGGATAGTGATGCGAGTACCAACAGCTCCAGCACAGCACACGCATCGGTTGCCAGTGAAGGCACATCCAGTTCTTTTTTGTCAGGAGCAATGGGGTCAAGCGACAGAGGAGGTACAATAAGAGAAGGGGCGGCAGACGGAGGAGGAGGAGGAGGAATGGGGACCTGGCAGAAAACGAAGACCAAACTAAAGAGGTAAATGTGATTAACTTGTCTTCATATGCATTAACCACAGATGAAGTGACGGTACTGAATATGGGCTTATCTTTTTGCCCCACTAACACTCCTGACACATTTTCTATCATGACAGATCTCACACGTTTCTTTAGGGGACTACGACTCAAGGCATTCTTTAATAATCCAAACAAGCAGCCTTTCACACAGAAAACACGGGACATTCACAATGAAGGCACCTTTGATTTAACTCCCTTGGGTCTTCACTTAAAAAGTTCCTTTAACCCTTCAGGAGACAATGTGGCTGTTGAGACTTTTATCAAACTGGTGGATACCGACTTTAGGAAGTTAACTATGAATTACAAAGAGGACAATAGACACAATCTTAACAAAAATCTATACCAAGCACTCAAAACACTACAAAACAACAAAAATCTCACCATCAAGCCTGCCGATAAGGGCGGTGCGGTGGTTGTAATGGACACTGTAAAATATAAAAAGGAAATTATGCTACAGCTTGAGGATGAAACCACTTACATGAGATTGGACGGTGATCCTACTAACAGTGTCTGTCAAGATTTAAAGAGAATATTACTAATAATATGGGTTTAACTAATGAATTACTAACAAAAAATTGTATGATTTTTTGCTTCCTGTACATCCTATTGTCCCTGTATTTTAAGTAGTTCCCAAAGTTCACAAGTGTTTGGCTGACCCCCCAGGGAGACCCATCGTGGCTGGGATAAACTCCCTTCTTAGTCCCACAGCCCAGTTTTTGGATAAGGTTTTGTCCCCTATGGTCACTCAAGGGAAGTCATATATTAGGGACACAGGTCACTTCATTGAATGTATCTCTCAGTTTAAGTCACTGGGAGAGGATGTAATTCTTTCCACATGGGACGTAAATTCTTTATATACTGTTATACCGCATTCTATGGGGATTAACTGTATTAGTAACACATTAGCTAAGAGCGGTCTATATAGTCGGCAACAACAAGAATGGCTTATCCAGTTGTTGGACCTGGTCCTGACCAATAACTTCTTCTTGCATGAAAAGCAGTTTTACATGCAAAAGAATGGGACTGCTATGGGGTCCAATGTGGCCCCAGCTTATGCATGTTTGGTTATGGACTCTGTTACAGAAGCATTAGTTATTTTGTTGTGAAGAGCTTATTTCCCAGCAGCAATGCCTGAACCAGCAAGCCAGCGCCTAAGAAGGGCTCCAAGAAAACCGTAACAAGTATCATTTCATAAAGAGTTAACTCTTTTTTTTCAGCTTTTAGAAACTATTGTCTAATCACCTCTGGAGCCAGACTGCTAATTGATAAGATGAACTTGTAAACTTGTTATCTTAAGTACTGTAATCCTATTGTGGCCTGTCAAAGGACAGTGCTCTCTATCTAAATGTGTGATGGGGGATTTTGTGCTTCCCCCCCTCTCCCCCTGGGAGTGCCCTGTGTGCATGTAACCTTAATAAAAAGCAGGCTGGGCATCCCAGTCCTGAGTTCTTGTTTGACCCTCAATCGCAGCGTTGACTCGTTTTTGTGGGCAGAAGGGTATCCTAGCTGTACTGCAGCTAAGGGAGATTATTCTATATTTGCGAGACTCATATAGAATACTATGGAAAGCAGCTTCTCCCCTCTTTAGCAATAAGGATCCAGGCTACTAAGCGGTCCATCTCTCAGCGAGACTAAGGGTAACCGTAACATTTGGCGGCAGCGGCGGGATTTTCCTGGATTTCCTAGGAGAGGTACAGAACGGATGGAGAGCGCTTACGAAAAATTGAAGCGTACAACCCTAAAGGATTTACTTGAAAGCAGAGGGGGGTACGCCAGCAACCGGCCGAGGAGAGAGCTGATCGCAGAATTGACCGAACTGGATCAGAGCTTCACAATGGCGGAAACACCGACCACGATTAGTGACGAAAAAACCAGGATTGTTCGGGAAAGGCTCTCATTATACGGGCCGAACCCCTCCATGGAATTGGTACAGCAGTTGATGGCGGAGGCGGACGAGGATATACGAGAGACTCGAGCCCACGAACTCAACCTAGCGAACGCACACCGCAATGCTGAAGCCCCGCAGGTAATCATCCCTGTCGAAAATGCTGAGAGGCCCAAGATACCCTATGCGGCATTTCGACCCTTCCTAGAGAGCGAGACAGGGATTGATGAATATTTGGCGGACTTCGAAAGGCAATGTGCCCTGCACCAGATTCCCAACAGAGAGTGGCCCACGATATTGTCTGGGAAACTATCCGGGCGAGCCCTGGAAGCCTTTCGTACTCTGGGTGCTGAGGAAGTGACACAGTATGAGCTAGTTAAGGAGACACTGTTGCGACGGTACGCTGTAACTCCGGACACGTATCGCCGACAGTTTCGGGGCACGGAAAAGAAGCCTAACGATACCCATATGGAATGGGCGCACCGAATGCGGAGAGCGGCAAATCACTGGCTGAGCGGATGTAAAGCGGTGACTGGGGAGGAAATTTTACAATTGTTTCTCTTAGAACATTTTTATAATGGCATGGAACAGCAAGGGAAGGAATGGCTGCGAGACAGGCGGCCTTCTACCTTAGAAGAAGCAGCCAAATTGGCCGATGAACATTATGACTCCCGTCTTCACGAACCCATGAACTACCGAGCTCCAGCACGGGTCGAACCCAGAGAGGTTTACCGTGCACCCCCTCGTGCTGAATTCCGAGCCCCGGTGCCCACAGGGCCCGTCCGACACTCAGGACCACCCAATAACAGCTCTGAGCGTCCCAGACCGACTTGCCACCGATGCAAGCAACCAGGGCATTTCATGGCTAGCTGCCCCCTTAATACGCACCAGACACCCAGGAATTACAATTACCCCTCTGGGTCCTATCGTCCGGCCCGGGCCCTCTGTGTTAACCAAGAGGCCCCTATGGAGGGATATGTGGGGCCGCTTCACGAGGCAGACCCTGTATATGCTGCCTCAGATAACCGCCAGCACCATCGGCAGAGGGTATGGCTCGAGGGGCGATCTACCGAGGGATTGCGAGACACAGGGGCTACTATCACGCTGGTACAGAGTCATTTGGTGCCAGAGCACAAGCGATCCGGACAGACTGTGGCCGTTAGAGTGGCGGGGGGGGATGTGTACAAAATTCCAACAGCTAAAGTACATCTTGATTGGGGAGCGGGAAAGGGGGCTGTGAACGTGGGCCTAATGGATAATTTACCTGCCGAAGTACTACTGGGCAACGATTTGGGCCCCATGACTTCTGCCTATGCTCCAGTATGCAACAACGAGGCGGACCCAGTGACTACACGGGCCCAAGCCCGGACGGAGCGAGAGCTCTCACCAGTGCGGGAGACACAGGTAAGACCTACCCCGACCTTGCCTGACAGGTTAGGCCCCATACCCTGGGACACCCCAGATGCTTTCGAGGCAGAGTCTAAGACTGACCCGACCTTACAAAAGTACCGGGAACGAGCAGAGACCGGAGGGGGCGGGGCAGATAACGAAACATTCTTATGGGAAAAAGGGAAACTATACCGCTGGACAGAGAAAAGGGGACAGCGTAGGCGACAGCTGGTAGTGCCCCACAAATACCGTCAAGAAATCCTCAAAATAGGCCACGACATCCCCTTAGCAGGCCACCTAGCCGTTACCCGTACCCTACACCGCATTACTCACACGTTCTTTTGGCCAGGGGTGCACGCTGACGTTAGAACTTACTGTAACACCTGCGATGTGTGTCAACGAGTAGGAAGGCGAGGCGATCACCCTAAAGCCCAGCTAGTAAATATGCCCATTGTAGAGGAACCCTTCAGCCGGGTTGCTATTGACCTAGTGGGACCACTGGCTACCCCTAGTCCCTCCGGTAAGCGATACATTCTTACCGTAGTGGACTACGCTACCAGGTACCCAGAGGCTGTCGCCCTATCCAACATACAAGCGGATACGGTAGCGAATGCACTAGTACAGGTGTTCTCCCGGGTAGGATTTCCAAAAGAAATCCTATCCGACCGAGGCACCCAATTTACGGCTGAATTGACCCAACAACTCTGGCAGGTTTGCAAAATTAAGTCCCTCCTGAGCTCCCCATACCACCCCCAGACGAACGGGCTGTGTGAGAGGTTCAATGGGACCCTCAAGCAAATGCTCAAGACGTTCACTCAGGAATACCGAGACTGGGAACGCTTCCTGCCGCACCTCCTATTTGCTTATCGGGAGGTGCCCCAGGAAACGACAGGGTTCTCTCCCTTCGAGTTGCTCTACGGAAGAAAGGTACGGGGACCCCTAAACCTGATCCGGGAGCACTGGGAGGGAGAGATGGAGGCTGACGGTGTCCCCATTGTGCCATACGTGCTGGAACTCAGGGACCGAATGGAGCAATTAGCCAAATCCGTGCGGGCTAATCTCCAGTTGGCCCAGAGAAGACAGAAAGTATGGTACGATCGGGGGGCCCGAAAGAGAATCTTCACCATAGGACAAAAGGTGTTAGTACTTAAGCCGGTGAAGACAGACAAATTGCAGGCGTCCTGGCAGGGTCCCTACCAGATCGTAGAGAAAAGGGGAGACACCACTTATGTGATAGCTAGCTGCCACGACAACAATCTTAGAAAGACATTCCATGTAAACATGCTCAAGGAATATTTTGAGCGACCAGAGAACGTGACGGCCGTATGTTGTTCCCCTCAGGAAGACCCCGACAGTTTACCCATTCCAGACCTATTAGAAAAGAGCCTCCCCACAGGTATAGTGGCACAGGTTCAGATAGGGGACCGACTTAGCCCCACTGAAAGGGAGCAGCTCAACCAACTCCTCCAGTCCAAACACCTCACCTTCTCCCCGAAGCCAGGGTACACTACTTTAACCACCCACCAGGTAGATACTCCGGGACAAGCTCCCTTGCGCCAGGCTCCGTACCGAATCCCCGAAGCAGTTAGGACAGGAATGAAGAAGGAGATCGATGAGATGCTCCAGCTCAGGGTAATTGAGCCCTCCGATAGTCCCTGGGCCTCCCCAGTTGTCTTGGTGCCCAAGAAAGATGGGACCACCCGGTTCTGCGTAGACTATCGGAGGCTCAATGAAAATACCGTGACGGACGCTTACCCTATGCCCAGGGTAGACGAGCTACTCGATCGTATAGCCAGGGGAAATTACCTGACCACTATTGACCTCTGCCAAGGTTACTGGCAGATTCCCCTGGCCCCGGAGGCTATCCCCAAGTCGGCATTCGTCACCCCATTCGGCTTATATCAGTTTAGGGTAATGCCGTTTGGGATGAAGAATGCCCCAGCTACATTCCAGCGCTTGGTGGATAGGCTCCTGGATGGCTTCCAGAGTTTTGCTTGCGCCTACCTGGACGACATAGCGATCCACAGTGAGTCCTGGGAGGACCACTTAGCTCATGTGGGAATGGTTCTGGATCAGATCCGGGCTGCTGGCCTGACTCTGAAGCCAGAGAAATGCCACTTTGGGATGGCCGAGGTACAGTACCTGGGTCACCGGGTGGGGTGTGGAAAACAGCGACCAGAGCCGGCCAAAATAGAAGCTGTCGCCAATTGGCCCACCCCCATCACTAAGACTCAGGTCCTAGCCTTCCTGGGCACGGCAGGGTACTATAGACGGTTCGTACCAGACTACAGCACACTTGCCAAACCCCTGACTGACTTGACCAAGAAGAACTTACCTCGACAGGTCCTGTGGTCTCCCCACTGTGAAACGGCTTTCCAGGCTCTCAAAAATGCTCTAATTAACGCTCCTGTCCTGGCGGCCCCAGCCCTTAACAAACGTTTTATCGTCCATACAGATGCTTCCATGTTCGGGCTGGGAGCCGTCCTCAGCCAAGTAGGCGAAGATGGAGGGGAGCATCCAGTTGCCTACATCAGCCGGAAGCTCCTGCCCCGCGAAGTCAGCTATGCAGCGGTCGAAAAGGAGTGTTTGGCTTTGGTGTGGGCATTAAAGAAATTGACTCCCTATTTATATGGTCAGGAGTTCACTCTGGTCACCGACCATAACCCGTTGGTGTGGCTGAACCGGGTCTCTGGAGATAACGGCAGGCTATTACGTTGGAGCTTATCGTTGCAAACCTTCAATTTCACCATTACTTACAGACCTGGGAAACAGAATGGCAACGCCGACGGGTTGTCCAGACAAACCGACCTCAGCCCCGCATAACCAGCGGTCTGGACAGCCTTAGTCTGCCCCGAAAAGGGGTCAGACCGTGTCTGCCAGAGTGTTCCACAGAAAGGGAGCACTGTTACAGAAGCATTAGTTATTTTGTTGTGAAGAGCTTATTTCCCAGCAGCAATGCCTGAACCAGCAAGCCAGCGCCTAAGAAGGGCTCCAAGAAAACCGTAACAAGTATCATTTCATAAAGAGTTAACTCTTTTTTTTCAGCTTTTAGAAACTATTGTCTAATCACCTCTGGAGCCAGACTGCTAATTGATAAGATGAACTTGTAAACTTGTTATCTTAAGTACTGTAATCCTATTGTGGCCTGTCAAAGGACAGTGCTCTCTATCTAAATGTGTGATGGGGGATTTTGTGCTTCCCCCCCTCTCCCCCTGGGAGTGCCCTGTGTGCATGTAACCTTAATAAAAAGCAGGCTGGGCATCCCAGTCCTGAGTTCTTGTTTGACCCTCAATCGCAGCGTTGACTCGTTTTTGTGGGCAGAAGGGTATCCTAGCTGTACTGCAGCTAAGGGAGATTATTCTATATTTGCGAGACTCATATAGAATACTATGGAAAGCAGCTTCTCCCCTCTTTAGCAATAAGGATCCAGGCTACTAAGCGGTCCATCTCTCAGCGAGACTAAGGGTAACCGTAACAGACTCTATTGAAGAAAGAGTAGTCTATAATGATCCCTTGTTTAATGAGTGTTGTCAGGGGTGGTTCCGCTACATAGATGATTTGTTCATCGTGTGGCGGGACCCCCCTGAAAAATTGAGACAGCTCCAGGCCAACATTAATAATACTGTCCCCTTTCTAAAATTGAGTTGCAAATATGACCACAAGGTTGAGTTTTTGGATACTACTGTCCTTAAACAGAATGGGTCCTTAACGATTGATTTATTTGTGAAACCCACAGACCGTAATACTTTATTGCATCGCAAAAGTTTTCATCCCCCTAAGGTTTTTAACAGTGTCCAAAAATCCCAGTTAATTAGGGTAGACAGAATAGTCACTGATCCCCAGATGAAACAAGTCAGATTTGTTGAGATGAAAAATAAATTTATCCAAAGGGGTTATGATAGTCAGCAATTGGATGCAGTAGAACAATCCATTAAGAGTCCCCATGAGTCACATACTACATCTGCTAATAAAAGAATGAATTTTGTTACATCATATAACACTATGAGCCAAAAAGTTTTTAATATTATCAAGAGGAACTGGCCTTTACTTAAGGAAGCTTGTCCAGAGATTGAAGAGTTCCAGACTATCCCAAGAGCAGCCTATCGTAGGGGTAAAACCATAGGTAAAAGGCTGGTTAGAGCCATGTCTAGTTCTGATACAACTAGGAGAGGGGACCAGAGATTCCTTGGTAAACCCAAAGATGGTACATTCCCCTGCCTAGGTTGTGGTCAGTGTGGTAATGTCATAAAAGGAGGTAGCATTACACATCCATACACTGGGGAAAAATTCTCAAATAAAGGGTATTACACATGTAATTCTACACATGTGGTGTATGCGTTAAAGTGCTCATGTGGGCTGTTATATGTTGGCGAGACGACCCAAATGGTCAAAGACCGCATATGCCAACATAAATCCAGGATTAGAAATAAGAAAACCGCTAACCTCCCAGTTCCTGCACATTTTATTGAGAAAGGCCATCAAATTTACCAGCTCAGATATATGGTAATAGATCAGGCCCCGGCACAGATTAGAGGGGGAGACAGGGTCAAGGACCTCCTATATAGGGAGGCCAGATGGATCTGGAATTTAGATACTATGCACCCCAAGGGACTCAACAGGGAATTTTACTTACTTCCTTTTATTTAAGGCCTTAGTTGACTATGTTACTGTGTCTGGTTCTAGTTGATCAATAAACTATAGATTAATAAACTATAGACATATGATATGTAGCTAAATAGCTAAAAAAAACTAGCCATATAGTACAGTTTATATAGCAACTTGCTGCATCTGTTTTTAAATGGAGTCTATTTCACATTAGGTGCTGAAGGGGTTAAAATATAGCTATGTGAGAATTGCTAATTTGTTTGTTAGGTCAGGTGAGACCTTGACAGGTGTGTGACCCCTCCCCTTTGATTTGTGATTGGTCTCCTATGTATATAAATGTGTGCTTTTTCTTTATACATGTTAGCTTGATAAAGGGGCAGGAGCCCCGAAACGTTGCTCTGTTAAATAAAGGCACTGTTGCCATATTTTGAGTGCCACCGGTGTGTTGTTTTAAGGAAGGAACAACAGCTCATTAGCTAGTTCTATGGCAATTTACCACCCGGAAGCAGCCTCTTTTAGACCAGTGTGCTTTTCACAAAGGAAAACTTTCCTTAAGTATATCAGTCTGATCCCGCCAAGTAAGGTCAGTCCAGCCCCGAATTACCAGGCAATTCTCCTCTGAACAAGGAACATGACAACCCCAGATGATCATTTCGGCCTCCTGTGGGCCTCGTCAGTGAGGTGCAGCCACATTCCTCTAAGCACACTGGGCAAGGAGTCCACGTCTGGTTTCCCCCATCACCCATAGGGAGACTTCCCCAGGGTCATATTAATTTGCATACAAAGAGAGAAGCGCTCTACCAGGAACAAACAGCTCATTAGCTAGTTCTATGGCGATTTACCACCCGGAAGCAGCCTCTTTTTAGACCAGTATGCTTTTTACAAAGGAAAACTTTCCTTAAGTATATCAGTCTGATCCTGCCAAGTAAGGTCAGTCCAGCCCCGAAATACCAGGCAATTCTCCTCTGAACAAGGAACATGACAACCCCAGATGATCATTTCGGCCTATATCACAGATGGATATAACGGAACTCACTAACCGAGTGGGGGCATTGGCTCAGAACATGGATCTGATGATACAGGGACTCAGAGACATGCAAACTGAGAACCAGGAACTATGGAAATACATCCATGAACAAGCAGCTGTTAAGCCTCCAGCACTGGAAGTTGTACCCCCTGAACCCCATATTTGTCCATCAGAAAAGTTCTCTGGGGATAGAACTCTTTTCCGTGATTTCAAGAATTCTTGTAATCTTATTTTTTCTCTTAAACCCCGAAGTTACCCAACTGAGAAAATAAAAGTGTTAACTATAATATCCTATTTGAGAGGCGAAGCTAAAACCTGGGCAAATGCCTATTATGAGAACAATGATCCCATACTCAACTCACTTGAGTAATTTTTTAATTCCATGTCCTTATTATACGAGGATCATGACAAACAAAATACTGCCGAAACCACCATCAGGAGTCTTAAACAGGGTAGGCGCCCTGTTGAAGAATACATTACAGAATTTAAAAGATGGGCCCCAGACACACTCTCGAACACCCCAGCCCTGAGGAATCAATTCCGGATTGGACTCTCTGATTCCCTAAAGGATGAGCTTGCTCGCAAAGAGATTCCTGGAAACTTAGAAACTCTTATAACCCTAAGTATCTCAATCGATCGTCGCCTCAGAGAGAGGAAATTTGAGAAAAGAGCAACCGATCACCCCTATAGGAAATCTTATGCCTCTGCACCATCGCTCCCAATAAGACCTCAGAATGAGCCTATGGATATCGCCTTTGTAAGAGGTCCTTTGAAACCAGAGGAAAAGGTACGGCGCAGGCTGAACAATCTTTGTCTCTATTGTGCCGCCAAGGATCATGGAGTGAAGGATTGTCCCCTCTTACTCAAGTCCAAAAAGTCTTGTTACAACAAAGACGCCACCGTCCAGACCTCCTCTCACTTTACCCTTTCTATCTCTCTACAGTGGCACCTCCAACAAGTCTCCACCCTGGTCGTGATTGATTCAGGAGCTACTAGCAACTTCATAGATATCACTTTTGTTCACACCTATAAGATACCGTTAATAAAGAAGCACAATTCACTTGCTATTCGTGTGGTTGATGGTTCTTTAATAAATTCAGGACCCATTACACACCATACAGCACCTATGATAGTAAGATTTCCATCTGCTCATAATGAGACCTGTACATTCAAGGTCATTCATTCACCGTTATTCCCGCTTATATTGGGCTTAAGTTGGTTGAAAAAACATTAGCCTACTATACTCTTTCACTCACATTACTGTTCTACAAACTGTTTACCGACTCAGACCGTATTGCATGTAGACATACAACATCTACCATATATATACACCGGGTTTACTGATGTTTTCGATAAGAAACAAGCACAATCCTTACCTCCTCACAGATGTTTTGATTGTCCTAGTGACTTAATTCCTGGGTCAAAAATACCCTATGGACACATATATCCCTTGTCCGAGCCTGAACTTACTCATCTCAAAGAATACCTCGATGAGAACCTTAAAAAAGGTTTTATTCGCCCATCTACTTCTCCAGCTAGTGCAGGTATCTTCTTTGTGAGGAATAAGGACAATAGCCTTAGACCTATTATAGACTACAGGGAGTTAAATAAATGCACTATCAAAAACAGATATCTCCTACCACTGATACCGGAGTTAATTGAACGCCTCCAGGGAGCAAAGCTATATACCAAACTTGATCTGAGAGGTGCATATAACCTGATACGAATTAAAAAAGGGGATGAATGGCTAACGGCATTCCGTACCCGATACGGGTTATATGAATACACCATAATGCCGTTTGGCCTATGCAATGCCCCAGCCACTTTCCAGTATTTCATAAATCACCTATTTAGAGACCTCCTTGATTCCTATATTGTAATATATCTGGACAATATTCTCATATACTCTGACACTATAGAAAACCATATCACACATGTTAAAATGGTCCTCTTAAGACTCAGACAGAACCACTTATATGCCAAAGCCGAAAAATGCATCTTCCACTCTAAATCGATTACCTTTCTTGGGTATCATATATCCCCTTCAGGGATCCGAATGGAGAATAACAAGGTAGACGCTATTACAAACTGGCCTATACCTCATTGTAGCTGGTCTCGGTACCCCAGACTGGGTATACCCGCTAAGGTCAGCTTCCTCCCACCAAACGCCAACCCATGAACCTCCACTGGATACCTGCCGCTATTATAATAACGGCCGCTGCAAGTTGTTATAGCTACCCCCAATAACATTAGCATAGACTGAATGCTTGAGGGTCAAAATAGGAACTGCTTTATTGCACAGAAAACACAGTTTTTATACATTTCCAACAAATGGGGGTAGTTACTACATAATCAATAGAAACACATATTACACAATGAGACAAACCTCAGGTAATGGTTAATTAAACAAGATTCTAATCACATCCTGACTTACAAAAGGACAATGGATGACTCACACAATAACAGAAAAACACTTCACACCTAGACTAGATAACAACAGGGGGTCTCGGCATTAGATTGTCTGTGCTGTGTGTAATCTCTTGTTCTGTGCCTCACACCTAGACTAGATATACAGACACATAACAGCAGGAGGTTGCAATAAGCTTAAACATTCTGAGTCTGGGGGGGGGGTTGGAGCAGGCAATACTGAATTGGGCTGTCACATTATACTCCAACAAAACACAGGAATCCCAACTCTGTATCAGTTCCCTCCAGTCCTCAGAGTATCTGGGAATTCATGGGAACTGGGTAACCCTGAATCTAGGGCAAAAGTACTCCAAATGTACCCTGGGCACCCACCTCCCAAATCATAGAATCCCTTCAAGTTCTTGGGTCCATAGTCAGTGGGAAGGAGGCTGGCCTGCAGTCCTCTCCAAGTACAAAAGTAACAGAAGCTTCTGTTACATTCCCCCCCCCCCCCTGGGGTAGACTAACCAGGTACCAGACCTCCCACTGGTTTGGACCTGAGTTAGTCGGATGGCCCAGCCCAAAACTTTCTTCCATTTTTGTTTTTGGCCACTGCCACTGGGGAGTGAGAATGCTGACCTCCTCTTCCTGGAACATGCTAAACTGCTGGGGAGAGAGGTCAGCTACCTCCTCTCCCTGGAACTGGTTCTACCACTGGGGAGAGAGGTTGGCTACCTCCTCTCCCTGAAAACCGCTCTGCCACTGTGGAGAGAGGTCAGCTACCTCTTCTCCCTGGAAACCGCTCTGCTGCTGGGGAGATAGGTCAGCTACCTCCTCTCCCTGGGACCTGCTTTGTTGCTGGTTAGAGAGACTGGCTACCTCCTCTCCCTGGAAACTGCTCTGCCTCTGGGGAGAAAGGAAGGCTAACTCTTGGAAACCGCTCTATCACTGGGGAGAAAGGTCGGCTACCTTCTCTCCCTGGAACTGGTTCTGCCGCTGGGGAGAGAGGTTGGCTACCTCCTCTCCCTGAAAACCGCTCTGCCACTGTGGAGAGAGGTAGGCTACCTCATCTTCCTGGAAACCGCTCTGCTGCTGGGGAGATAGGTCAGCTACCTCCTCTCCCTGGAACTGACTGCTGCTGTGGAGAGAGGTCAACTACCTCCTCTCCCTGGAACTGGTTCTGCCGCTGGGGAGAGAGGTCGGCTACCTCCTCTCCCTGGAACTGGTTCTGCCGCTGGGGAGAGATGTCGGCTACCTCCTCTCCCTGGAACTGGTTCTGCCACTGGGGAGAGAGGTCGGCTACCTCCTCTCCTTTGAAACTGGTCTGCCGCTGGGGAGATAGGTCAGCTACCTCCTCTCCCTGGAACTGACTCTGCTGCTGTGGAGAGAGGTCAGCTACCTCCTCTCCCTGGCTTCCTGGAGCTGGTGCTGGGCAGAGGCCAGGGGTGCTCTGCCCTGTGGCCACCTCTTATGCTGGAGGCTCACTGGTCTGTCCCTCCTCAGAGGAAAAGTCTATTAAATTATCAATCTCTGGAGCCTGTGGCTGTGTAGAGAAATTGACTATTTCCTCTCCATGCGACTCCAGAGATATCACAGGTGCTGGACAGAGGCCATTGGTGCCCTGCCCTGTTTCCAGTGCTTCTACTGGTGTGGCAAGCTCAGGGCCAGGCTGCTGATCGTGGTCTAGCAGCTCATGGTAGCTCATTACCGGTTGCCACTCCTCTGAGAAAAAGTCCAATAAATCCCTGATCGCTGCACCATAGCCCTCTTCAGGCTCTGAGGCATGCTGCTGAACGAGATCTAACAGTCTTTTATATGCCTTTTCTAGATCCCACTCATGCGCAGCTAGGTAATCAAGATCGTCCCTCAGCCCGGGTACTTTTGTAAGGTTTAGACTGATAAAATAAGAAATAAGAAATATATGAAATACAGAATATAAATAATCATTAATTTTATTGTTAAAATTGAATTAAATTATTAATTCATATACAAAAGCAATAATACTAGTGATACACCTCCCTATTGGTACCAATCTTATAGTTAAGTTAATTAATTATACTTGTGAATAAAATATATATAAACAGTCTAAAAGAATATATGCACTAAAAGATTCTTCTTAAAAAAGGAACCTTAAACAATTATCCTGAGTTTAAAAGTTATAGCAGTTGGAATGCTTACAATCTGGCTTAAGCATATATAAAAATGTCCTTTTTGTTTGAAAAAATGATCCACTCCTGTTTAAATTTAGATATGATTGAGCAGTATAATCCACAATAAGCCAGCATGTGAAAGTAAAGAAAGTATTAGAAGCTCCAGTTGTCCGTATGGGAGACTTTCAGCAAAGTGACATTTCAGTCTTATAACTCCAAAAGCTGCACTTATATTTGAAAACAGTTTCAAAGTTGAAACTGGTACCTTATTTAGATCCGCTTCCAATGCTCGTCAGTTTAGGGGAGACGCCAAACACAAAGTCCCGTGTCGATCCTTAGACACGCCCACAAGTGCGGGAAATGACGTCAGCGGTTTAGTTCCGGACTTCCTTGGTAGCGTCCTTAGCAACGTCTCTGTTGCTGTATCCTCAGTGTATCCTCAGTGTATCATCAGTAATGGTAACGCGTTTCAGCTCCTTGGAGCCTTTGTCAAACCATACCGGATGATACTGATGGGGTCCTTTTATATCATTAGTGCCAATACTGATTAATTGTTAATTAGGACATTTATACATTTTGTGCTTGCTAAACAATATCCATTGTATTCATAATATCAGGCTTTTTATGCACAATGTAATGTTTATAATCAGTTAGCTTTCCTAAAATATTGTATTTTTTTAAAAGAACGAAAAAGAATAAAAGAGAAGAATAAATACTAAAGAAAATACAAGCTTATAAGAATAAGAGGCTTATAGATATAAGTTCTCAAAAAAAGAGCATAGTTTTGGATGAATCAATAATTTAATAATTTAATAATTTATTAATAACCACCAACTTGTTAAAAATTCATTTGTTAAAAGTAATAAATGTGAGATCTGATCTCAAAGGTGAAACATTCTTAGTGTATTATTAATAAACTATTAATAATAGTTGATATATATAAAAAACATATTACCGTACATAATGGACTTATAAAAGGTGATGTCATAATTGTGACTTTTTATAAGAGTACTTAAGATGATGTATAAATAAAGGAATTTAGGGAATTAGGATATCTAATATATTTAAAATGTTTAATAGATTAAAACATTTAAAAAACATATAAAAGAACAAGTTTATATTAAGGGGATATATACTCTGTTATTATATAAATTTAATGTTTTTTTAGGGATTATTGCATACAAAATCTTTTTTTAAAAAATGTTTTATTTAAAAAATGTTTTATTTAAAAAAGCTCCCTAGTTCAATTTCTAAATTAAGACCCTGAGGGTGTAGTGTATCCAGATTAAAAATCCATTTACTTTCTAACTGCAAAAGTTTATTATGTAAATCCCCTCCTCTTGTTTGTTTAGGCAGTTTGGCTACCCCCATATATTGGAAACATTTTAGATTCCCTCCATTACATTGTTTAAAGTGTTTAGGAACCGGTAAATCTTTATTTCTTTCTTTATCCATGTTTTCGATAGATAGAAGATAAGATCTGGGCTACACATAAAAAACAGGCAACATGAATTAATAATTTAATTAAATTTTAACAATAAAATTAATTAAAATTAATGATTATTTATATTCTGTATTTCATATATTTCTTATTTCTTATTTTATATTTTATAATTCATATTACCAGTACTTAGTGGACCGTTCTCTTTTTAAAACTAACCGAAATAAAACCAAAGGATAATAATAAAGATATTGATATAGAAGCCAATATTAAAAAGATCTATTGCCTTTTGTGTTTTACACATATTGGCGCTCAAATATATACCCATTTTTTGTACTCTTGATTGTTTTCAGGCTTAGGGATTGCCTGTTTTTTATGTGTAGCCCAGATCTTATCTAGCGCATTGTTTCTCTCACACAATTCCCCTTAACTAAGGTTTAGACTGAGCTCTCTGTGTTCCAGTATGTCCTTCTGACGACACACTGCTGTACTCCCACAGTGGGGGTCCTGTGTGAGACTTTTAAATAGCAATCCTGGGCCGCCATAGTCATAGCCCTCTGTAGGACCATCTGTCTCCATCTTCGGACACACCTGGGCCACATACCACCACAGTGCCCGGTACCCTTCATCCACCTCCATCTCTGTCTGGACCAATCCGTCCAGTTCGGCCATCCATTCCTCCCGGGGCTGCTTTTCCAGGAACGGCATTCGTAGATCCATCTGGAGCCAGTATTGCTGCTCTGGAGTAGGAAGGGACTTCCCCTGGTAGTCTTGTTCGAACTGGAGAGCCTTGTGCCAGAGTTTCTGTCGAACTATAGCCTTCCAGGCCAGTTTGCCCTCTGCCAAGACAGGGCCATCAAACTTGGCCAGCACTGCCTGCAATCTCCACTGGAATTCAGACTCCATTTCCATTGAGGTCCCACTGGTAGTTTGGAACTGCTCCATAAGGAGGAAGCAGATCCCACCGCTGCCAGCCAATTGTAGCGGGTCTTGGTACCCCAGACTGGGTATACCCGCTAGAGTCAGCTTCCTCCCACCAAACGCCAACCCATGAACCTCCACTGGATACCTGCTACTATTAGAATAACGGCCGCTGCAAGTTGTTATAGCTACCCCCAATAACATTAGCCAAGACTGAATGCTTGAGGGTCAAAATAGGAACTGCTTTATTGCACAGAAAACACAGCTTATATACATTTCCAACAAATGGGGGTAGTTACTACATAATCAATAGAAACAAATATTATACAATGAGACAAACATTAGACAATGGGTAGTTAAACAAGATTCTAATCACATCCTGACTTACAAAAGGACAATGGATGACTCACACAATAACAGAAAGACACTTCACACCTAGACTAGATAACAGGGGGTCTCAGCATTAGATTGTCTGTGCTGTGTGTAATCTCCTGCTCTGTGTCTCACACCTAGACTAGATATACAGACACATAACAGCAGGAGGTTGCAATAAGCTTAAACATTCTGAGTCTGTGGGGGGGGGGGGGGGGTTGGAGCAGGCAATACTGAATTGGGCCTGTCACATTATACTCCAACAAAACACAGGAATCCCAACTCTGTATCAGTTCCCTCCATCCCTCCAGTCCTCAGAGTCTCTGGGAATTCATGAGAACTGGGTAACCCTGAATCTAGGGCAAAAGTACTTGGGTCCATAGTCAGTGGGGAGGAGGCTGGCCTGCAGTCCTCTCCAAGTACAAAAGTAACGGAAGCTTCCGTTACAACCACCAAGAAAGATGTCCAAAGATTCATTGGCTTCTCGAATTTCTATAGGAAATTCATACAAGACTTTTCATCTGTAGTAAAACCTCTCACTTCCCTAACTAAGAAAGCATCCAAGTTCTATTGGTCTCCAGAAGCTAACCATTCATTTGAATTACTCAAAGCTAAGTTCATTACTGCTCCGATTCTTCAGTTTCCAGATCCATCCAAACAATAATTTCTGGAAGTGGACGCTTCTAGCTACGCCATTGGAGCAATATTATCACAAAAGATGTCACCTGAAGAGCCTATGCATGCTATAGCCTATTACTCCAGGACTATGAACACCGCCAAATTAAACTACCCGATAGGCGAAAAGGAACTACTAGCAATTAAGGCAGCACTTGAGTTCTGGAGACACCTTTTAGAAGGGGCTTCGTTCCCAACTATCATATACACCGATCATAGAAATCTGCAATATCTGAAAACTAGCAAATCTCTTTCTGCACGTCAAGTACGTTGGAGGCTATTTTTCACAAGATTTGATTTTATCAACACTTACTGTCCTGCTATCAAAAATGCCAAGGCAGATGCCCTATCCAGGTGTGGTTCCATACCTGAACACACTCGTTTACCCAATACTGTTATACCTTCTGTTAAGATTATTGGTCTCACAGTGGATAAGACAAGTCTCTTTAAAAACCACCTTTCGACTGATCCAATGAACAAAGACCCTAGATTGCAAAAACACCCCAAAGGCCTATTATACCATGGACAAAAACTATACGTCCCTACCACAATAAGAGATGAGATACTCCGTACAGCACATGACTCACCTCTATCAGGTCATCCAGGATACTGTAAAACCCTACATCTTATACAAAGAGATTTCTGGTGGCCTAACATGGTACATAGTGTTAAGCAATACGTACAAACTTGTGCTGTATGTTCCAAATGTAAACCATCACATATTCGTCCTTATAGATACCTTCTTTCTCTTCCAGTCACGGATAGGCCATGGCGACACATCGCAATGGATTTTATAGTGGAACTCCCCTCTTCCTTAAATAATAACACCATATGTGTAGTTGTTGATCAATTCTCAAAAATGGCACATTTTGTGCCTCTTCATGGTCTTTCTACCGCTTCTGAAACAGCTGACTTATTCTTGAAACACATAGTCCGCTTACACAGACTTCCCGACTCCATCACAACTGATAGGGGCTCTCAGTTCATCTCTAGATTTTGGACCCAACTTTGTAAAACCTTGCACATTCAGAGACATTTAAGTTCTGCATACCACCCGCAGACGAACGGGCAAACAGAGGACAAACCAAACTCTCGAACAGTATCTGCGTTGTTACTGCACTTATCAACAGGACAATTGGTCCTCACTCCTACCAACTGCAGAGTTCTCCTATAACAATACAGTAAACACATCAACTAAGTTAACACCTTTCTACGTTAATTATGGCTACCATCCTACCTACCACTTACTCCATAGAGACGATACAGTGTCACCTCTAGTAAATGACACTGTGAACACCCTGGCTCAAACTTTCACTTTACTCCAAGAAACCCTCAGGGCAGCCCAAACCAAACAAACATTACTATGACTTAAGATGGTCCAGACCTCCCGTATATAAACCAGGTGATATGGTTTGGTTGTCCTCCAAACATCTCCGTCTACAAATTCCAAGCAGAAAACTTGGTAGTTTGTTCGTAGGTCCTTTCAAGATCACCAAAGTTATTAATTCCAATGCAGTTACTCTGGAGTTACCATCCTCATACTGTATACATCCCACTTTCCACGTATCCCTTCTCAAGCCTTATCATCCAGTCAGACCTTCCCCTCACTCAGATCCTGATCCAGTTTCGTTACAAGATGATACTAATTATGAGGTTGCTGAGATCTTAGATTCAAGGTATCATCGACGTTGTCTGCAGTACCTCGTCAGATGGAAGGGATACGGACCAGAAGAAGATTCTTGGGAACCATTTTCCAACTTGGCAGCTCCAAGACTTGTGTCCTTGTTTCATCGCCGTTATCCGTATTGTCTGAAACTTTGAAACTTCGGGACGGCTCCTTGAAGGGGGTGTACTGTCAGGAACATGCTAACTTCTACCAATACTGCTGCTACTTCCCCTTTTAAATCTCTTACCAAGTGACCATGTATTCCTATATAAGGTTTCACCAAACCCTATACCATTGCTAGGTAATTTGAATCCTCTGGATATCATAGAGCATAGCCTCTGATCGAGCTCTGATGAGCTCTTATCTCATCAGTAATTTTACTGTTACCTGGTCGGTGGATCTATGACCGCAATTCATAACCTTTTCTCTGCTTTAAGTTAACCTTCAGGATTTCCACAGAACCGGACACCTGTAAGCACAGTACTCTCTCTCCTCCCTTGTGACGTCATCCACCCCAACGGATTGGAACTCTCAGCCTGCAGGCCTGCACACCAACACGATCCCCACAGGAGTACGGTACAGTCTCTTTTTGTATTGATTGCCTCTTGCCGCATTGAGCCAAGTTTAAGCCAGGACTATTGCTATTAATATAGAGTCAGTTAAACAAACTTACCTAACCTGTTTGCATTACTCTGCATAACTGCACTTAAAGGGCCATTGAATTTTTTGCATTATCTCATGTTGTGCACATCCATAACGCTCCTTATTAATACAAAGGGGTATTTGTCTCTAACAACAATCGAAGTGTGTTAAACTCAGCAACATTGCTTCCTATTACTTCCTTGAGCCACATTCTCAACCAGCAGATCCTGTAAAACCTCTGCTGAACCTATGAGCTCATAGTAATTACCTATACACCTAGCAACACATTATTGTTTAACACCTTACATATATATATTAATAACCTAAGTGCCACCATATATTACTAGCACTATATGTATATTTTAACATCTTGACCCTAGAAAGGTCACCCTCAGTTCAATGAGCATAACAAGGGAGTTACATAAACTTAACCCCCAAGGTGTGGTGTGAGACTGAGTGGTGCCATATATATATATATTGGGTATTTAAACCTTATCCTGACACGAGGCCCAATGAAGGCCGAAACGATTGTCTGGGGTTGCTGTGTTCCTTGCTCAGAGAGGAATTGCCTGGTATTTCGGCTCTGGACTGACCGTAATAGGCGGGATCAGACTGATATACTACAGGAAAAGCATTACTGGGCTAAAAGAAGCTGCACCCAGGTGGTAAATCGCCATAGAACAGGCTAACAATAGTATTGAGCCAGTTGTTCATTCCTGTGAGTGTGCTTCTCTGTGGGTATCTATCTATCTATCTATCTATCTATCTATCTATCTATCTATCTATATATATATATATATATATATTTATATTTATTTATATATATTTAAGATCAGCTGCCCATCACAGCGCGGCTTTCCACCTTTGTTGTGCTAGATTCTCATGCCTTGAGAACGAGGCTCCCATTGCAGTCTATGGACGCACGCCCTGATGAGTGCAAATCTTCCATTGCGTGTGCTGGTATTATGAGTGTAGGGCAAATATCACTGTCCTTAACCAGTGTCTGTCAAGTGGGTAGGGTTTCTCAAGTCTAGAGCATTCTTTACATGGGCCCCACATATACAGACACCTTCCTGAGTTATAAGTAATTTTGAAAGCTTTGCTTACTTCTTTATGACTTCCAATTTATCACTACTTTAAAACATATTTAATGCTTGTAACATGTTTTGAACATGTGCATTTCAGCCTAGGAATGAGGTACTCTATCTTCTGAGTTATCTATGATGCTTAGTAAATCCTTTAGATGTTTTATATTTCATAATAGTATAACATACAAAAGTATATGTCACAACCACCTCTCCTGACTAGACTGTGCAGGTGAGGCTGTGACTGAGATGTGAGGTTGAAAGGGTTAACAATACACTTTCTAAACCATTATAACTTCATGTACAAAAATCCCTTTATTACTAACCTCTATCTGCGCTATTACTATAACCACTCAATGAGAATTGGGATTTAGATCCTGGGTCACTCAAGCAATTTCAGAAAAAAATGCTCTCTAGAAAATGACAATTTTTGTGTAAATTCTCCCCACTATATACAGGGAAAAACACCTTAGGTTCCTAAGCCAGGCCATCTTGGTTAGAGGGTATAAGATAATCAACCCCCTGCTTTCATGGCCTTGTATTCTTAGTTAAAGAAAGTCCTGTACATTTCGATATGAAACACCATGCATTTTCCATTCTTTATTGTTTCAAGGCCTTATTTTTTTACAATGCTATTTATCCTGTTAATGACCTCAGATCTTTGTATTGGTGACATACTGTTGTCAATTAACTATATCAAGTTTTATTGCTTTTAAAGGCTGGTATCAGGTTCTGGAAATACCTTGGGACTAGTGATGTACATCTCACAAAGAGTGCCCTAAAAAATATTTATGTATGCTTTCTAAGATAATTCCTTCATTAAGGTTACAAGAATATGAACCTTTACTATGCTGAACAGTACTAGTTACATGACTATACTTGTAGACCCTCATAGACACAGGCAGGCCTCCCAACTGTCCCTATTTGAGAGGGACAGTCCCTGATTCTAAGCTTTGTCCCTCTGACCCTCTGAGACAGACATATGTCCCTCTTTACAGAATTTCCTTTAGCCCCACCCAAAAAACACCCAGAAACTCCTATAAACCTCCTGTGTCCCTCATTCTCAGCCACAAATGTTGGGAGGTATGAAGGTTTAATGTACTTACTCTTTGGCCTCTATTTATCAAGCCGTCAACTTACCTGCATTCAACGACACCAATACACACTCCTAAGATCTCCTAACATCGCGGCCATGGACCTGAATACGTTCTCCAAAATTATCAAAAAAGCTGTCAAAATGCCAAGCACCAAGTACTGTGCAATGAGCAGCGGACTGTTGTTAACTAACAGTCATCGATCTTGCTGCTCTTCTGCTTTTTTACAGCTTTCTTGGTACCCTGTCACTATACACCCACACTATACTAACTGTTTTGCCCCCTAAACCGCCGCTCTCGGACCCCGCCGCAACTAAATAAAGTGTTTAACCCCTAAACCGCCACTCCCGGAGCCCCTATCCTGCCACTCCCGGACCCCGCCGCAACTAAATAAAGTGTTTAACCCCTAAACCGCCGCTCCTGGAGCCCACCGCCACCTACATTATATTTATTAACCCCTAATCTGACCCCCTCTACACTGCCACCACTATATTAAATGTATTAACCCCTAAACTTAAGTCTAACACTAACCCTAACACCCCCTAACATAAATATAATTTAAATAAATCTAAATAAAATTATTCCTATTTAAAACTAAATACTTACCTATAAAATAAACCCTAAGCTAGCTACAATATAACTAATAGTTACACTGAGAGAAAAAAAGGAATGGCACTAGCACTACAATACTATTGTTACAGGGTTTCTCTATATAAACATCTATATATATATACCATGCATGTACGTTTGTATACCAATCTGAGAATGTATCTTTTAATGAGCTGGGGTGCTTGTGCACAGAAACAACTTTTCGATTAAGTCTGGAGCCCAAGAGAAAGGGTCAAGACTGGAAAGAGTGCACTTGGGCAGCACTCCCGTCCCTGATTAAAGTAAATGATAATAGGCTCACATTCAGAACCAAAGCGTTTCCATTCAAATAAATTCACTTAAAACATAACATTTATTCAACAATAGTTGTAAAATCAAAATGTAGTGTGTGTACTTTAAAAACACATAGGAGCTGGATTGTAAATATTCCCCAATGGTCAGTTGGGTAACCTAATTGTACAAATGTTGGGGGCACCTCCAAAGGGTCCCACTCTTGTATAGGAAATTGTTGGTGTTTTACGGTTAGCTTCTTATACTAGAAGTAGATTGTAATGTTTCACCTTGGGTTTATATATAGATACTATGTGGAGCACTTTCTAAATCTGTGATAAAATAGGTCCAGTATCTAGTTGGTAATTTTGCAAATATGGCCTCTGGTTGTTAACTGGTTAACTTACACATGCCCACAAATTAGGCCTGGTTTTGATTTTTTATATATATATTGGACTTCAAATTGTCCTCTCCTAGAATAGGTTATATATTGATTGTTAACCTTCTATCTGTATTCAGATTTTGCACTAAGTACCTTTGCACTTTGTATCTAAAGTATGAAAATAATTATTATTCTCATGAATTACACTCAGACCTATATTGCATCTTGTAAGGGCATATAGTGCTGATAGTGCTCAGAGTTGTTGGTCGAAATCAAGTTAGTTGCTATTAATACAGGTATATTAAATAGCAAAGTATGTTTGATTAAGTACTGTGCTTGCTTCCAAAAAATTCAATGAGTCTAGATTTCACTTTATTGGAGATAGCAAGACTGGTAAATCTAAGGATAGAGAGTTTAATTCTCTTGGCTGGACATACGTTACTTTCTACAATCTTGTTTATTTCTCTTTTTTTACTCTTTATTATGTTTTGCAACGATTTCAGATTAATGTTGTCTAGTGGTATACATATTTGAAGTATACTGTTAGATCAGCTAATTTAGGTGATGTCTTGTTTGGACATACAGGGTTTATATATCTGTAACAAAAGTTATATAAGATTAGACTTGCCAAACTTATAGCTACTGGCTGTTTGTCTCACATCTTAGGGTGCTTGGTGTAAAGGATGGCAAATTATACGTTTTGTAACTGGCTGTTTTAAATGTGTAGTGATTTTATTTTTTGTCTAATGCAGCCAGTTTTAATAGTGTCTAAGTTTAACAAAAGTTGTTGCAGATTTAAAAATTAAACCTGTATACCATTACCACCTAACATCCACTTCATACGTGTGGTTAAGTCACTAGGATATTTTAAATCAGAAAGATTGTTGTATTATTGTTCAACTATAATACTCTTTGCCAATTTGACTAAATTTTAAATTGAACATAAATAGCTTTAATAGCTAAATGGAAAAATAACGTTTTGTGTGTTTTGTTACAAATTTGGAACAGTAGTTGTTTTACTTATGTGTTAATTTGTGCACTCACTCTTGAAAAAAAGGGGGGCCTTATTTGGCATTAATTCTCATAAGTTGAACCGTTCGTTGCAAGTTATACCTGTATATCATTTGCATCTATTAGTCAACTCTAGCATATGACTATGTTACCAGAATATCCAGGACCACGCAGGTCAGTACACTGTTACCCAAATGTAATGTATTTTTTGGTGTCTACAATCACCGTTAACTGAATAGTAAATTGCACACACACTACTTAGAATGGTGGATGCTAAGATAGCGTAGTATGCGAGTGGTGGCAGTCTTGAGCAATATCTCTTTTAGATTGGTATTGGCTTGTATAGTAAATCTAGGTAAGATGTCTTATTTTGGCATCTGTTAATAAAGATTAAGCTTCTAACTTTAACAAGTCCAAGACTTAAAGGGACCTGAAACCCAAATTTTTTCTTTTATGATTTAGAAAGATTCTATTATTTATTATTCTATTATTTATTGACCAAGAGGGGCAAATTACAAAGAGACATACAGGACTTCCAAGACAATAAAGTGTACAAATGGAGAAATAGATTTAACAACTCCAACACTAGGTCACAGAGAAAAATCCAACTAGTAGAGACAGATGTCTCAGATACTGATGTGGATGACACAGATGATACTGAAACAACCAATGTACCTTCAACTTCAACTAACCAGGTTTCTATTGAAAATAGAAAGAGGAAGTCTTTTTTAGAGGAAGAAAACAGCACAGATTCAGAACCACCAGGAGAGGTGGGTGGAAAAAACAAAAGGATAACAAGAAACAAAAAGAACTCAAAGGACAAACCTCAGACAGCGAAACAACACAAACGCAATCCGAGCCCATTCTCAATAATGAGGATGAAAAACTAAGAATAATTAATTTATCAAATCAAATGCTGAACGAACATCACATCAAGGTTCTATCTAAAGGCTTATCATTTTGCCCTACCACCCCACTGGATAAATTTGAAGCAATAAAAGATGTGCAACTCTTTTTGAGGAAACTACTTCTGAAAAAGCACTTCAGCAATAAGGACAGTGATGAAGCACCAGCCACCTGGTCTGAAGAGGAATTGGAATCACTTCAGATTCTAGAAGATTTAATAGGAGAACAAGAACCCAATGAACAACCAAATTGGAGGAAAACACTGAAAGTCAAATCCAAGTTCGTCCCTTTGACTAATACCAGCTCCAACATTGATGTTTTCAATCAAATCATATGTCAAAGCATTAACAATTTGGAAACTAGCATTAAACCATCTAACTTATCAAAACAGGAAAAGAAAGCCCTAACAGAATTGGAATCTTGGAATGATGTCATTATCCGCAATGCGGACAAGGGCGGCAATATTGTGTTATGGCCCAGAGATATGTATCTGAAGGAAGCAAATACACAATTAAAAAATAAGACATGTTACAGAGAACTGTGGGGAAACCCATCTACAGAATTCCACAGCCAATATAATAAATTGATTGATACAGCTAGTAAGAATGGGCTTCTAAACAACAAAGAAAAGAAGTTCCTAAGGGTCACCCATCCAAAAACGGCAATGTTCTATTTGATTCCAAAGGTTCACAAAAACAGCAAAGAACCACCGGGCAGACCTATTGTATCCGGGAATGAAAACTTGACGGAAAAAGCCAGCCAGTACGTAGATCTTCGCTTAAGACCCTTCCTAACACAATTACCATCGTATGTGAAAGATACAATGGAGGTGCTACAAATAATCAAAGATATCAACATCACAGAGAACACCTGGCTAGTTACCAGTGACGTGGAATCCCTGTATACTAGCATAGAACACAATCTAGGATTGAAGGCTGTAAAACATTTTCTGCAAATGTCCTCAGAAGAAAGCCCTGATCATAATCTATTCATACTTGACCTACTAAAATTTGTATTGACTAAAAATTATTTTCTCTTTAACAACAAATTTTACTTGCAAACACAGGGAACGGCGATGGGCACGGCATGCGCCCCCACCTACGCTAATTTGTTCTTAGGATGGTGGGAGCAGACTGAGGTATTCACAGACACAAATGATGAACATTGCATGAAGATTCCTTTATGGATCAGATACATAGACGACATTTTGTTTCTATGGGAAGGAACCGAACAAGATCTTGAAATCTTTCTTGCAAAATTAAATCAAAATAATCTAAACATCAGGCTAACACACCATAAGAGTCAAACTGATATCTCATTCTTAGATCTGGCTATTAAAAAGGAAGCAGACGGTTCATTGAGCACGGACCTATTCAGAAAGGAGACAGCCACCAATAATGTCCTTTTTGCTACCAGTGCCCACGCTCCCAACACTGCCAAATCCTTACCAATAGGTGAATTCCTAAGGCTAAGAAGAAACTGCTCTCAAGAAAAGACTTTTAAAACAAGAGCTACAGAATTAGAGAAGCGCCTTCTACAGCGAGGATACAGTAAAAGATCCAATCGAAAAGCGAAAACTAGAGCACTTAAGACTCCAAGATCAGATCTTTTAAAAACCAGGGCCAAAAAAGGTGACTCAAAAACCCGATTAGTGCTGACGCATAATCAAGACACCCATCTAATCACGAATATAATCCAGAAAAATTGGTATATTCTTCAAGCTGACCCTGTACTTAAAGACCTAATAGGAGACCGGGTCCAATTGAGCTATCGAAGAAATAAGAATTTGAAAGAAATACTCAGTCCCAGCCACTATGTATATAAATCCAGAAAAACAAGACCAGTGGAACAAGGATCCTTTGCCTGTGGAAACTGCTCATCTTGTAGTAATATGATAAAAAAGAAAACCATAACGGACAGATTTGGTTATCATCATAAAATCAAGACATATATCAGCTGTAACACCTCGGGCGTAATCTATGCCCTTCAGTGCAAATGTCCACGAATCTATATAGGGATGACAACAAGAACATTACACACAAGATTGATGGAACATATGCGAAATATTAGAAATGCCCCATCTGACTTGTCAAAGGATAGAAAGATCACGTCTGTAGCATCTCACTTTCTCAGATATCACCAATCTAAAACCTCTGAACTTAAGTGCCATGGGATCCAAAAAATATCATTGGGTCTAAGAGGTGGTGACCTGGAAAAAGCCCTTCTAAAGGCTGAAACCAGGTGGATCTACTTAATGGATTCAGTATACCCCAAGGGTATGAATGAACAAAACAACTACTCCATGTTCCTTTAGGGACATGGAGACCAGAAAACTGATATAATAGAAACAGTTCAACCAGCTTATGATAAACTAAGGTCACCCCTGTAGACCAATACACTATGTGTGGCTATTAATTCATTTTAATTTAAATTAAATATTCAGATGTGTTTCATTTAACACACATCCAGTATTCCATTATTATTTATATTTCCATGCTGATCTTAAGAGATATATTTTGTGCAGTGGTTCTGCACAACCCCCTCCCCTTTCCCTCCCAAGTTTTCCTTCCCCCCCCTCTCCCCCCCCTTTTTTCCTTCCCTTCTTTTTCCCTCCCTATCCCCTTGGGCTTTAACAAAGTAACCTGCACAAGAATTCCCAACCACATAACCATCACGTTATTAATTTGACACACTTGTCTTTACACCATATTAAATCTTTTCAGTGTTTTATTACTGTCTTACACAGTGCACAACACCCAAAACATTTGTGTTTTATGATTTATGTAATCCAATTGTTTCTCCCACTAATTACTTCACACAATTGTATCACCTTCTGAGTTTATAGACTATAATGTCACTTATGTACACTACATATTCTCACTGGGACCTTCACTCTTACAATATCTTTTCTCGCACATTAGTATTCACATGCCAACATGCACTAGCCAAAGAGCTCAAAAAAATCTTGTATTTTATTTGATATAATAAACAATCTTGATGTAGTTTACTCAACATTGTGTCACTTTTTCGTTGCTCTTATTAGTTCATATTCACTATTTTAATTCTAATCAGAAAGTCACCAACATCCACATCCACATTAAACTGCTTTCTCCTTTATTAATATTTCAAATACATGACACTCATTGAACTAATGTGAATCAATTTGGGTTGTCATAGTATATTCTGGTTAAAGCATCATCAACCCAGTATATTTTATCCCTTTATATTTATTTTCTAAGAAATAATATATATTTATTTATGCACTTATCCTAGTGTATTTTCACATATATTTAGCCAAAAAATATCTATTTGAGGGATACAGTAATCAAATATATATTCAAGATACATAGCAAATACAGATTAAATATCAGGCAAATTGCACCCTGCTCATAATATCCAAAGGAACACAAATCTTAAACTCACAGGCAAAACAGTACTTTCAATCAGTTAAAATATAATATCCTTAGAATTAAAATTATCAGCAGGGAGATACACACTCTCTTGTTTATATATTACTTTATCTAATCATTCACACAGCTTTTCAGATTTCCCCATGGTTTCTATTAATTATTATTATAATTTCTTATTCATTATTCATTTTTATTTATTCTTTATATAATATTTATTTTTTGTTTATTATTTAATTTTTATCTCTTATTACCATCTTTTGGCCACATCATACTATTAATAGCCAGTCAATCAAACGGGATATGAACTTGATATTCAAATATAAGCAGTAAAAGACAAACTGTTATAGCAGTATTATTCAGTTTTCATACCATTCATAAATCTAAGGATGATCACACATCACAATTCAGCGGAGGTATGACGATGTTTGAACTTAACACACCTCCAGTTCAGAACTCTATGATTGGTCGACAGGAACCAATCATTTTCGTTCAAGGCATTCAAAAAACCCCAGACGCCGGCGCGCGTCACCTTTGAAAAAGCCAAGATAGCATCGGCGAAACATGTCAGGGGGGGTATAGTCTAACAAACACCCCATCAGCCGTTTTTAAATGGCATAGGAACTGGTCAATATAATTTAACCTAATACGTTGGTAATTTAAAACTCTATGTACTTAGTGTAAATTGTTCAAACGCAGTCACAGTATACTGACCGGAATGTCCAGAGTTATACTGGCAACCTGGTAACACGCTGGGGGTGGCAGCTTGTGTGGGGACAGCAAATATTTAAGTCTTGGACTTGTTAAAGTTAGAAGCTTAATCTTTATTAACAGATGCCAAAATAAGACATCTTACCTAGATTTACTATACAAGCCAATACCAATCTAAAAGAGATATTGCTCAAGACTGCCACCACTCGCATACTATGCTATCTTAGCATCCAGCATTCTAAGTAGTGTGTGTGCAATTTACTATTCAGTTAACGGTGATTGTAGACACCAAAAAATACATTACATTTGGGTAACAGTGTACTGACCTGCATGGTCCTGGATATTCTGGTAACATAGTCATATGCTAGAGTTGACTAATAGATGCAAATGATATACAGGTATAACTTGCAACGAACGGTTCAACTTATGAGAATTAATGCCAAATAAGGCCCCCCTTTTTTTCAAGAGCGAGTGCACAAATTAACACATAAGTATAACAACTACTGTTCCAAATTTGTAACAAAACACACAAAACGTTATTTTTCCATTTAGCTATTAAAGCTATTTATGTTCAATTTAAAATTTAGTCAAATTGGCAAAGAGTATTATAGTTGAACAATAATACAACGATCTTTATGATTTAAAATATCCTAGTGACTTAACCACACGTATGAAGTGGATGTTAGGTGGTAATGGTATACAGGTTTAATTTTTAAATCTGCAACAACTTTTGTTAAACTTAGACACTATTAAAACTGGCTGCATTAGACAAAAAATAAAATCACTACACATTTAAAACAGCCAGTTACAAAACGTATAATTTGCCATCCTTTACACCAAGTACCCTAAGATGTGAGACAAACAGCCAGTAGCTATAAGTTTGGCAAGTCTAATCTTATATAACTTTTGTTACAGATATATAAACCCTGTATGTCCAAACAAGACATCACCTAAATTAGCTGATCTAACTGTATACTTCAAATATGTATACCACTAGACAACATTAATCTGAAATCGTTGCAAAACATAATAAAGAGTAAAAAAAGAGAAATAAACAAGATTGTAGAAAGTAACGTATGTCCAGCCAAGAGAATTAAACTCTCTATCCTTAGATTTACCAGTCTTGCTATCTCCAATAAAGTGAAATCTAGACTCATTGAATTTTTTGGAAGCAAGCACAGTACTTAATCAAACATACTTTGCTATTTAATATACCTGTATTAATAGCAACTAACTTGATTTTGACCAACAACTCTGAGCACTATCAGCACTATATGCCCTTACAAGATGCAATATAGGTCTGAGTGTAATTCATGAGAATAATAATTATTTTCATACTTTAGATACAAAGTGCAAAGGTACTTAGTGCAAAATCTGAATACAGATAGAAGGTTAACAATCAATATATAACCTATTCTAGGAGAGGACAATTTGAAGTCCAATATATATATAAAAAATCAAAACCAGGCCTAATTTGTGGGCATGTGTAAGTTAACCAGTTAACAACCAGAGGCCATATTTGCAAAATTACCAACTAGATACTGGACCTATTTTATCACAGATTTAGAAAGTGCTCCACATAGTATCTATATATAAACCCAAGGTGAAACATTACAATCTACTTCTAGTATAAGAAGCTAACCGTAAAACACCAACAATTTCCTATACAAGAGGGGGACCCTTTGGAGGTGCCCCCAACATTTGTACAATTAGGTTACCCAACTGACCATTGGGGAATATTTACAATCCAGCTCCTATGTGTTTTTAAAGTACACACACTACATTTTGATTTTACAACTATTGTTGAATAAATGTTATGTTTTAAGTGAATTTATTTGAATGGAAACGCTTTGGTTCTGAATGTGAGCCTATTATCATTTACTTTAATCAGGGACGGGAGTGCTGCCCAAGTGCACTCTTTCCAGTCTTGACCCCTTCTCTTGGGCTCCAGACTTAATCGAAAAATAACTAATAGTTACATTGTAGCTAGCTTAGGGTTTATTTTTATTTTACAGGCAAGTTTGTATTTATTTTAGCTAGGTAGAATAGTTAGTAAATAGTTATTAACTATTTACTAACTACCTAGTTAAAATAAATACAAAAGTACCTGTAAAATAAAACCTAACCTAAGTTACAATTACACTACACTAAAATTAATTACCTACATTAACTACAATTAACTACAATTAAATAAAAATAAATAAAATTATCTAAAGTCCAAAAAATAAAAAACACTAAATTACAGAAAATAATAAAATAATTACAAGTTTTTAAAACTAATTACACCTAATCTAATCCCCCTAAAAAAATAAAAAAGCCCCCCAAAATAATAAAAAGCCCTACCCTATACTAAATTACAAATAGCCCTTAAAAGGGCTTTTTGTAGGGCATTGCCCCAAAGTAATCAGCTCTTTTACCTGAAAAAAAGTACAATACCCCCCAACATTAAAACCCCCCACCCACACAACCAACCCTACCATTAGACGTCTTCACCCAACCGGGCTGAAGTCCTCCACAAAGCCGGGCGAATTGGTCCTCCAGACGGGCAGAAGTCTTCATCCAAGCCGGCCAGAAGAGGTCCTCCAGACTGGCAGAAGTCTTCATCCAGGCGGCATCTTCTATCTTCATCCATCCGGCGTGGAGCGGCTCCATCTTCAAGACACCGACGCAGAGCATTCTTCCTGGCCGACGACTAACCGACGAATGAAGGTTCCTTTAAATGATGACGTCATCCAAGATGGCGTCCCTTGAATTCCGATTGGCTGATAGAAGGTAGGAAAGGTAGGAAGGTAGGAAAATCCTATTGGCTGATGCAATCAGCCAATAGGATTGAGCTCACATTCTATTGGCTGATTGGAACAGCCAATAGAATGCAAGCTCAATCCTATTGGCTGATTGCATCAGCCAATAGGCCAGGAAGGATGCTCTGCGTTGGATGTCTTGAAGATGGACCCGCTCTGCGCCGGATGGATGAAGATAGAAGATGCCGCCTGGATGAAGACTTCTGCCCATCTGGAGGACCTCTTCGCCCCGGCTTGGATGAAGACTTCTGCCCGTCTGGAGGACCACTTCGCCCGGCTTCGTGGAGGACTTCGGCCCGGTTGGGTGAAGACGTCTCAAGGTAGGGTGATCTTCAAGGGGTTAGTGTTAGGTTTTTTTAAGGGGGGATTGGGTGGGTTTTAGATTAGGGTTGGTTGTGTGGGTGGTGGGTTTTAATGATGGGGGGTATTGTACTTTTTTTTCAGGTAAAAGAGCTGATTACTTTGGGGCAACTATTAGTTTTATTGTAGTTAGCTTAGGGTTTATTTTATAGGTAAGTATTTAGTTTTAAATAGGAATAATTTTATTTAGATTTATTTAAATTATATTTAAGTTAGGTGGTGTTAGGGTTAGTGTTAGAATTAGGTTTAGGGGTTAATACATTTAATATAGTGGCGGCGGTGTAGGGGGGTCAAATTAGGGGTTAGTAAGTATAATGTAGGTGGCGGTGGGCTCCGGGAGCGGCGGTTTAGGGGTTAAACACTTTATTTAGTCGCGGTGGGGTCCGGGAGTAGCGGTTTAGGGGTTAATAAGTATAATGTAGGTGGTGGCGGTGTAGGGGGGGGGACAGATTAGGGGTGTTTAGACTCGGGGTACATGTTAGGGTGTTAGCTGTAGACATTCCCATAGGAATCAATGGGATATCCGGCAGCAGCGAACATGAGCTTTCGCTGCTTTCCGACTCCCATTGATTCCTATGGCATCCGCGGTCTCCAGGGCGGTGGATTGAAAAACCAGGTACGCTGGGCCGGAATAGTGCCAAGCGTACCTGCTAGTTATTTGATAACTAGCAAAAGTAGTTAGATAGTGCCAAACTTGCGTTCGGAACATCTGTAGTGACATAAGCATCAATCTGTGTCGGACTAAGTCCGGCGGATCGTATGTTACATCACTAAGTTCTACTTTTGCCGGTCTGTAGGGTTTGATAACTAAGGCGAATCAGGCTCGCCACAAATACGCTGCGGAATGCCAGCGTATTTGCGGTTGACGGCTTAATAAGTAGAGGCCTTTGTGTGAGTTTTTTTTACATTTGATTATGTAGAGAATGAGCTATGACAATATTTGTAAGTTTAGGACGTCAGTCTGAGCTCTATTACATTACTGTTAAAATGAAAAAGCATACAAATTGCCCTGAGAAGTGTATAAGTGATTAAACTCTTTTACAAAATAAAAAAAACCCTCTATCCTAAAAAAAACTGATAAAAAACTATCCTAAAATAATGCCCTGAAAAGGGCATAAGTGATTAAGCCCTTTTGCAAAATAAAAAACCCATATGCTATAAAAAACCTAAGTTAAAAAAAAAACTATGACAAAATAAATGCCCTGAAAAAGGCATAAGTTATTTAGCTTTTTGTGCAAAAAATAAATAAAATACAGCTGCGGGTCTATGGTGGCGCTCCTCTGGGGCTGTCCTCTTCTTCCATCTTCCATCCGATGCGTCTTCTTTTCTTCCATCCGATGTGTCTTCATGCTGTCTCTTCAGCACACTGAAGCTTGAATGCAAGGTTCTTCTTTTTATAGGGTTGCACTTGCATTTCTATTGGCTGATGGAATTTTGAATGGAAAATCAGTCAATAGAAATACAAGAGACTTTAGTTTTAGGATAGGGCTTTTACTAGTGGTGGTTTATTATATATAAGGCGATGTAAAGTTCCTGAAACGTTACACTTGTCACAGTAAATTTGATTTTTCAAATACCCTGCGAGTGCAAGTTTTATTGTTGTTATTGCGTATACCTCTAGCACCCTGGTAGATGATTGGAAGGTGAGAGTGCACATCCTGGATACATTATATATATATATATATATATATATATATATACTGTATATATAATATATATATATATATTTATATTGGTAATGGTAGTGTTTTCTTATTTTTGTAACTTAGGGGGTCTTGGGGGTACTTTGCGATGGGGGTTATGGCAGTTTAGGGGTTAAGCAGAGTAGGGAAATAATTGCAATTGGGGGGTGGCCGATAGGGGTTAAGTAGAGTAGGGAGTTTATTGCATTGGAGGTGTGGCAGTTTAGTGGTTAAAGGGACAGTCTACTCCAGAATTTCTATTGTTTAAAAAGATAGATAATCCCTTTATTACCCATTCCCCAGTTTTGCATTACCAACACAGTTATATTAATACACTTTTTACCTCTGTGATTACTTTGTATCTAATCCTCTGCAGATTGCCTCCTTATCTCAGTGTTTTTGACAGACATGCATTTTAACCAATCAGAGGCGACGTTTAAATAACTCCACAGGAGGGAGTGCAATGTTACACATGAACTAGCAGTGTCTAACCGTCAAAATGCACTGAGATAAAAGGCAGTTCAACTGCTTAGAAATTAGCATATAAACCTACCTAGGTTTAGCTTTCCACAAAGAATAACAAGAGAGCAAGGCAAATTGATGATAAAAGTAAATTGGAAAGTTGTTTAAAATTGCATGCCTTGTTGGAATAGACTATAATAATAGAGAGTCCCTTTAAGTAGAGAGAGGAGTTTTTTTTACAATGGGGGTGTGGCAGTTCAGGGGTTAATAGTGTAGGGGGTGGATAGTGTAGACGGAAAAACTTTATTATCTTTTTGTTGTTGTTTGTGTGTGTGTTTAGTGCATCCTTTTTCTCAGCCCAAACTTTTAATGCAAAACTTTGAAGTCGCGTAAAAAGTTTGAGTGTAAAACACAATTGCATATACTTTAAACTTGGAAGTATAGGGAGCACAAATTATCGCAAATTTGCGCAAACTTGCAGTAATTTAAAAAAATATATATATATATATAATACGGAGTCGAACACAAAGATTACCACGATCTTGGGTTTACATTTGCTTTTCCCGCGCAAACAATTGTGCTTCACCTGTAATCTGGCCCATAATCTAGCCAATTATTAGCACTTGAAAATAATTTCTTGCAAATGTTTGTTTGAACCTAATTTATTTAATTAAATAATCTATAAATATATTATTACACCTAAACCCCCTTACAAGTTGTGCTGTGTTGTAATTTTATAGCTATATAATAGACATGTGCATTCAGTAGCTTTTTTAGCTGCCGAATGCAGAAGAAGGCAGCTGATCACTGCCTTCGTCTCTTTTTGGAGCCAGATTTATTCTTGTGGAAGTTAAACACACTAAGATCTGTGCAAATCCAGATCTTAGTGTGTTTAACTTTCACAAGAATAAATCTGGCTCGGAAAAGAGCCGAAGGCCATTTGCGGCCTACTTCTTCTACATATCGCATCTAACAAAGCTGCCGAATGCACATCTACTATATAATCAGTTTATAAATCTGTATCACAGCAGAGTCTTTCATACACTTGGGAGACAGTATTGGGCCATTGCTGGTTAATGAAAATTAGAGACAGTTTACTTTATTATGATCTCCTCCTCATTTTTAGCTAAAATAAACCAATTTCCAATGTATGATCCACTTTCCTTGATAGGCTATAGAAAGAATAGGTTAATACTATGCTGTTTGTAGGATTGGTCCTAACCTAGATATTACTTAAATTTAATGACAGATTCTATCCAAACACTTACTTATTCTTTTTGTAAAATTGGATTCATGGCTGCATTTATAAGTGAAACCCATAAACACAAAATAAAAATGCAATCACTGTTTACTTATGTATTTATAATGCTGATAAAACTATGATTCCTATGTATTCTCTATCCACATTAACCATTTCTCTGTTTGGGAAAGAATAAACTCATATAAACAAAGAAAAAGTTTTATTGTTTAAGTTTTTAAAAATTAATTTTTACACTTTCTTTATGCAGTGGAGCTCATTCTATGTCCCGAGAGGTGACCGGTTACATTTAATTTCCATCTAGGGAGGGACCCAGTGGCTGAGTAATGATAATAGGCACACTAGCTCAACACACTGAGTAGAACCCAGGACACTGAGTAAGACCCAGGAAATCTTCAGCAGGATGTAAAACTGGCACAGGAACCAATAGGGCACAGAGGCCAGCAGAAGATCTCAGGAAGTTGTAGCAAGGGTCAGTACTGGAGAATGATCAAAACGAAAAGGGTTAACATTGATCTGACAAAGAGGCACACAAGAGAATCCAAAAGAATAGTTTAAATACAAGCAGAGGGTCAGCAACAATCTAGCAGGAGAGGCACAGAGGATAATCCAAGAAGGGTAGTCAAATTCAAACAGGTAGTTGGCAGGAAACTGACAGCAGCAGTAAAGGGTTAATCTAAAAAAATAGTCAAGGTCAAGCAAAAAGTTCAGCAGCAAAATATCAAGCAAAGAAGTAAGCCCCCAGTAGCAAACTACAAGGGAATCAGGTCAAGTGTGGAACGCTAGCATAAATAGAGGCAATGGTGGTGGAAAATGATATGGTGTGTACGTAAACAACTGGAATGAGGTATAACCCCAGGCGCCTACCCTAAGGAGGCTAGGTGAATAAAAATATAAAATAGAATCTAAACTTCAGTGTTGTCTAAAAATTGTGTTTTAATACATATGTTTAAAATCTTTGGAATGAATGTTTTACAAATTAAAACAAGTTTACATACAAAACTTCATGGATCCATGATGAATAACAGATAGAATAAAAAATGAAATAAAAACAATGAGATAATACTTGAGCAATAATATACAATAGCAGCGATGAAGAAATAAAAGCAGTTGCTGACAATTCTTAGTAAAACTTCTCAAAATTGTTCAAAATTGAATTCGAGGTGAGTAAATTATTGGGGAAAAAAGTGAAAAATTTGTAAAAAATCTGTGGAAAAAACTCCTCAAAATATAATCCAAAAAAATATATATATAATCCAAAAAAATATGTATAATAAAGGTGAAAGTCTGAAAAGGTGAAAGTCTAAAAAGTAGTCCTATTTAGTCCGGTGGCTGAAAATCCCAAATCACAGTGAAAATGGTGTATCCAAACTGTTACAAAATCAATGCAAATGATACAAACTTAGGTGTAGAAAATGTCACAATAGAAAATGATGTTTAAAAATAAAATGTGAGTGCTCCAATATTCCTCAAAATGCTTATCTTCAAACACAAATCTTCAAATCAAATTAGGATGAGTGCATAAAAAGCGAAAAAAATGAAAAACAAAAATAATAACCTGTGGAGAGAGAAGAAAAGGAATATAGTGTAGATTGTCCTAAAAGTTTAGCAAACAATAAAATAAGGCTTACCAGTGCTGGTCAACGCGTTTCGGCCCGTGCTAGGCCTTTCTCAAGACTGGTTTTAGTTTACAAGTGGTAGCCTTATATAGGGTGTTTAACCGGATGTAGTTTGATGTTTACTTCCGGTTTGCCGAAATTGATTACTTTTTGGCTAGATGTTCTTAGACTTTATCCAATTGTGTGTAATTCTATTGTCTTAATTCAACACAATAAAATAATAAAATGCTTCCTCAACTTAATCTGTTGTTAAAAGGGATTTTTATTTCTCCCTTCCTAATACCTCCGTGAGTTACGTGACGTCACTTCCGGTCTAGGTAATTTTACGATCAGTTTGTATAGATCGTGTGATCGAATTGGGTAATATATGTTATAATGGAAGTGGGGTGTTTATATTTTTCTTCGTTCCTTACCATTTTGGGTTTCTTTAGGCTGCTAAAATTAGGTCCGTGATCGGACCGACCTGATTGGTCATGACGTCATGGCCTCGGGTTGGCGCCTTTGATTGGCTCTAAGAAGTGGGTTTGCCTAATCCTGCCTTGCTATTGGTGTATTTGTGGGCTATGTTAATGGCCCTGATTAGAGGCGTGTGAATGCTTTATCGTTCTGGTTGGATATAAGGATTATATTAATCCTAATGAGATGGTATTATCTAATATTAATCTTTTAGGAATTTCTCTTGGGGAATTCTTTATTTGGACGATCTTCAAATAGAGGTCTCAATGTTAGGATGTCAGATGTAAATATCGTATCTGTTTGTTCACAATAAATTTGTTTGTTCACAACAAATTTTGAGGATGTCGATAATAATAAATTTTTAACATATTTTTAATATATTTTTAAAAAATGTGGAGGGAACATTTCTTGTTCTAATAGGTGGTATGTCACTTTATTGAAAATCTTCGTCAATGGAAAAGGGAACTTTTTTGGGAAAAAAAGGAACTATTTCTGTATATATAACATGGGAGGTAGAATTTGGTTTTAAACGTAACCAATTGAGTGACAGGGGGAGGGGAGTTAGACCCTATATTCTCTTTCTTTGTACCTAAAAGTGGGGGATATTTTCAAAAGCACTTTATGCTTTTAGAAGTCTGGTTGTGTATTTTAAAAAAGAGTTCGGAATTCTGTAATTTGAAATATTCTTCTTAGAGAGGATTCTGCTTTATAGGGTATCTTTCCTCGTTTCGTTGGTACCTTTTGGTGGTGGCAACGTGAAAAGGGGATGTTATCATACTTCCTACTTATTCTAATTATTACTAAAAATAAGATTATAGAATAAAAAGAGATATGTGTACTATACCTAAATGGATAGTTATCTATATGCATCTTTCTCGTTAAAATAGATAGTTCATTACTATGAGGAAACTGAAGGGGATATATGATCCCTATAGAACTTTAGTATGGGCTTTGGAGACATCAAGGTTTGGGGACTTGGAGCGGAACTTGGATTATGGTCTAACTAGAGTGTAACAATGTTCTCATTTAACTTTTCACTCTTTGCGTGTTTTTTGATGTTTCTTATCAAGGCTTGAATCGTGAGATGCAATTTGAGAGAGAGTGTTTTGGTCAAAGGAGATTCATTTTGTGGGGAATCTGTTTTCGATTCAGAATGTCTGGTATAGTCAGGACATATTGAAAAGATGCGATAAATCTTCTTTATTATTAAGACCTCTTGGGTGCAGACAATCTAGGTTAAAGATCCACCTGGATTCTGCTGTGAGGAGTCTTTTTTCATAATTCCCTCCTCTCCAATCCTTTTTGATCTTTTGTATCCCTAGAAAGGTAAGTTCTTTAGTATTACCTTTATGTTTATCTGCAAAGTGTTTGTATAAAGCTGTGTCTACATTTAATTTTTCGATCAGTAGCAGATGTTCTCGCATCCTATCCTTCAGGGTTCTGGAAGTTTGACCCACATATTGTAGGCCACATGAGCATTGAAGCATGTAGATAATGCCTTTGTCTTGGCATCTGATTAGATCCTTAATCTTGTGTGTTTCCTTGGTGTTGTGACAGATGAAGGATGCTGCTTTTATGCCGTGTTTACAAGACTTGCATGATATGCACGGGAAAAATCCTTTTATTTCTTTTCCAAACACATTTGTAACTCCAGGGGTCTTTTTCTTAGGTATACTCGGGGCTAGTTTATTTTTCAGGTTCTTGGTTTTTCTATAAATGAACCTAGGTTGAATAGGGAGTTTTTCGCCTATTAGATCATCGTCTTTTAGTATACCCCAGTGTTTTTTTAATATTTTTTCAATGATATTTTTATTATCACTGTACTCTGTGATCATCGCTATGTCGAATGACTCTTCATTTGTTGTTGTTTTGGGTTTTTTATATTTTGTAAGTGTAGCTCTGTCGATCATCCTGACTTCTTGAATTTTCTGATCCAACTCTGTCTCGTTATACCCTCTCTCAAGAAATTTACATTTTATCGTTGTTGCCTGTTCTTCCCATTTATCTGCAGTAGAAAAGTTTTTCCTCATTCTCAACAATTGACTCTTTGGGATGTTGTTTTTCCAATTGAAGTGATGGCAGCTGGTCATATGTATATAGTTGTTGCTGTCTACTTGTTTAAAGTGGGTTGAGGTTTCTAACTTCCCATTTTTTACTTCGATTTTCAAGTCAAGGAAGATTATATCAGTCTGGCTGCTGGTATATGTGAAATGTAGATTGTTCTTGTTTCTATTCATAATTTCAAAGGTGAAGTCAAGATCCGATTGTGTCCCCTTCCAAACTATTAGTATATCGTCAATATAACGACGATAGAGGACCAGGTCCGCGCTAGCTGGGCAAGATTCCCAAAAGATATGCTCCCATTTGCCCATATACAGGTTGGCATAGCTAGGCGCGAACCTGGTCCCCATTGCTGTTCCACAAATTTGTTGGTAATATTGTCCGTTATTGCAGAAATAGTTGTGTTGTAGTATATACTAAATACTATCCAGAGTAAATTTCCTTTGTTCATCTACGACTTCGTTATCCTTTTTTAGGAAATATTCCACCCCTTCAAGTCCTTCTTGATGAGGAATACAGGTGTATAATGAGGTGACGTCACAAGTGGCTAAAATATAGCCTTCTTCCCATATTATATCTTCCAGTAGATTTAAAACCTGGGTAGAGTCTTTCAGGTAAGAGGGAAGTTGTTGAACATATCTCTGTAAATTCAGGTCAACGTATTCAGATAGATTACTACTGAGTGATCCGATACCTGAAATAATTGGTCTTCCGGGGGGTTTTTGCAGTGATTTATGTATTTTGGGTAGATGATATATCACAGGAGTTATAGGATGATTTATGTTGATGTAATTATATTCTTTCTCGGTAAGGATCCCTTTCTCTTTTGCCTTATCCAGTATGCTCAATAGTTCTCTCTTGTATGTTCCCAGCGGATTTGAGCGTAGTTTGCAATAGGTATTTTGGTCGCTCAATATTCTTTCGTTTTCCAATTCATAGTCACTCCTGTTCATAATGACGATGCCTCCTCCCTTGTCAGCTGGTTTAATGCTTAGGTCATAGTTGTTTTCGAGTTCCTTAATTGTTTTCAACTGTTGAGTTGTTAGATTGTGTTTCCTTATTTTGAGTTTCATCTGTTGGATGTCTCTAATTTCTCGACATACTAAATTCTCAAATGTTTCTATAGCTACTCCTTTGCTCGCAATTGGATAAAAGGTTGATTTAGGTTTAAGTTCCGTATGTCTATAAGGGTCTGTATATTCTCTTGGTGTATAAGCCAATCTCTCAGTTGGAGACCTCGAAAAGAACCTTTTGAGTGTGAGTTTCCTCACAAATTCATTGGTGTTAATAAATGTTTGAAATTTATCTAGACTCTTAGTAGGAGCAAAGGATAAACCAAACTTCAGGACTGAGTTTTCATCTTTCGTCAGGGTGTGTGAACTAAGATTAAAAATGCCGCTGTTATTTTTCGCATTTTTGTCTGGTTCATGTTCCTGGTTTGATTTCATGTTTAGTTTCTTGTTTAGTTTTATTCCTCCTCTTCTTCCTCGATGAGTCTTCTTTTTGATGCTTTTGGTTTTTCTGGTCCTACGTTTTTTTGGGTCATCAGTAGCTTGTCTTTCTCTTTGCTGGGTAGATGTTCCAACCCTAAAAAAGAGGAGGATGAAGATAGGACCTCGATGTTTGAAGTAGTGGATGTTTGTGGATCAACTCTTGGTTCTGTTCTTTTAATGCAATGTTGAATCCTCCACTCTTCCTTTGTGTTTCCGTCGTCTAGTGTCTTCCCAGGGTGTTCTTCTCGAGCTGTCTTACGACCTCCTTTTATTTGGGGTGTCTTGTATGCCTCCCTATGTGTATAATTGGAGTGGTCTCTTCTTTTGTATTCTTCAAAATTAGTATTTTCTCTCTGTTGGTAAAAGGCAGGTCTCCATTTGTTTCGTCTATTTCCTTGTGTCCTCCTATAGTAGTGTTGTCTCCTTTGTGGATAATATTCCCCTCTCCAGTTGGTTTGATTGTTGAAGTTTTGATGTTTTGGTGTCCTATTGTCATGATGATCCCACCCATTGTTCCATTGGTTTGTCCTTCTATCTGGGGAGTAGTAGACTCTAGGCCTCGTATCTCTCCTTCTTTGGGGAGTGTAACCATAATCATTTCCCCTTCTTTCGAGAGTATAATTATCTCTAGGTCTTCTGTCTCTGTTATCATTGAGTTCCCTGTAGTTATTGTAGTCGTTGTATCGCCTCCGGTTTTGTCTATACCCGGGCTTTTGTCCACGATTTGGATAAGGTGATCTTCTATGGTCATTTGCTCGCATCTCATAATTATTATAATTAGATGTATTGGACTGTTCCTGTTTATAGAGTCGTCTTTTATATTCTTGCTTGTTCTCTAAAACTTGTATCTCATCTCTATGTTTCAGTGTATGTGCAGTTTTTGTAGTCAGGCTTTCGCTGTTGACTATCTCTGCCTCAGTGTTCTCAATTTTAGTAGTGGGTTCCTTTGTGTCATCACTACTTTCTTTATTTTCTTTGTTTTCAAGCTCAATCATAAGTTTTTTGGTTTTCTTTTGGATAACATCTTCTCTGGCTTTTTTGACTCTCTTAACCAAATTGTCTCTCTTATCTGTAAGGTCTTTGGACTCATGTCCGGAATGTTCTAAATTTAGCAAAATTGCTTCGTTTTCTTTAATCTCATAATCCATCTCCGTGGTGAGAGATTCTCTATATTCGATAATGAGCCTCATTAACTGCCTTGATGTGTTGATTAACACCATTTTCCATTTGTCAGAGATCGAATTTGACAAGGGGAAGGCACACTCTTTATGAGTAATTAATCCTTTTGGTATGATGTCCAATTCAAGACATTTTTAAAAAAAGGATATTTCTGCTTTAAATTTGACTTCTGAAATTAATAGTTTTTCTAAGTCTTTAAAAATGGACTGAATATCTATAGTTTCCTCTTCCTCAACTTCAATACTTATTAATTTAGTGTGTTGGTTAACTTCTATAAGTACATCTTGTCTCAATGAATTAAATGAATCCATCTTATTTGGAATATTTAAAATTTCTAAAATTTCTAATTTAATTTAATTGGCTGCTAAGGACTTGCTAGGATATGTCAGAGTCAAATTAGAAAAAATTGACCTCAGCGCCTAATATTAACCTATATGCCCGGGGAGGGGTATTCCTAGCTTTTACCCAATTAAAGAGAAAAAGAATGAGGTATAACCCCAGGCGCCTACCCTAAGGAGGCTAGGTGAATAAAAATATAAAATAGAATCTAAACTTCAGTGTTGTCTAAAAATTGTGTTTTAATACATATGTTTAAAATCTTTGGAATGAATGTTTTACAAATTAAAACAAGTTTACATACAAAACTTCATGGATCCATGATGAATAACAGATAGAATAAAAAATGAAATAAAAACAATGAGATAATACTTGAGCAATAATATACAATAGCAGCGATGAAGAAATAAAAGCAGTTGCTGACAATTCTTAGTAAAACTTCTCAAAATTGTTCAAAATTGAATTCGAGGTGAGTAAATTATTGGGGAAAAAAGTGAAAAATTTGTAAAAAATCTGTGGAAAAAACTCCTCAAAATATAATCCAAAAAATATATATATAATCCAAAAAAATATGTATAATAAAGGTGAAAGTCTGAAAAGGTGAAAGTCTAAAAAGTAGTCCTATTTAGTCCGGTGGCTGAAAATCCCAAATCACAGTGAAAATGGTGTATCCAAACTGTTACAAAATCAATGCAAATGATACAAACTTAGGTGTAGAAAATGTCACAATAGAAAATGATGTTTAAAAATAAAATGTGAGTGCTCCAATATTCCTCTTGAGAAAGGCCTAGCACGGGCCGAAACGCACTGGTAAGCCTTATTTTATTGTTTGCTAAACTTTTAGGACAATCTACACTATATTCCTTTTCTTCTCTCTCCACAGGTTATTATTTTTGTTTTTCATTTTTTTTCACTTTTTATGCACTCATCCTAATTTGATTTGAAGATTTGTGTTTGAAGATAAGCATTTTGAGGAATATTGGAGCACTCACATTTTATTTTTAAACATCATTTTCTATTGTGACATTTTCTACACCTAAGTTTGTATCATTTGCATTGATTTTGTAAAAGTTTGGATACACCATTTTCACTGTGATTTGGGATTTTCAGCCACCGGACTAAATAGGACTACTTTTTAGACTTTCACCTTTTCAGACTTTCACCTTTATTGGGTAAAAGCTAGGAATACCCCTCCCCGGGCATATAGGTTAATATTAGGCGCTGAGGTCAATTTTTTCTAATTTGACTCTGACATATCCTAGCAAGTCCTTAGCAGCCAATTAAATTAAATTAGAAATTTTAGAAATTTTAAATATTCCAAATAAGATGGATTCATTTAATTCATTGAGACAAGATGTACTTATAGAAGTTAACCAACACACTAAATTAATAAGTATTGAAGTTGAGGAAGAGGAAACTATAGATATTCAGTCCATTTTTAAAGACTTAGAAAAACTATTAATTTCAGAAGTCAAATTTAAAGCAGAAATATCCTTTTTTTAAAAATGTCTTGAATTGGACATCATACCAAAAGGATTAATTACTCATAAAGAGTGTGCCTTCCCCTTGTCAAATTCGATCTCTGACAAATGGAAAATGGTGTTAATCAACACATCAAGGCAGTTAATGAGGCTCATTATCGAATATAGAGAATCTCTCACCACGGAGATGGATTATGAGATTAAAGAAAACGAAGCAATTTTGCTAAATTTAGAACATTCCGGACATGAGTCCAAAGACCTTACAGATAAGAGAGACAATTTGGTTAAGAGAGTCAAAAAAGCCAGAGAAGATGTTATCCAAAAGAAAACCAAAAAACTTATGAGGGAGCTTGAAAACAAAGAAAATAAAGAAAGTAGTGATGACACAAAGGAACCCACTACTAAAATTGAGAACACTGAGGCAGAGATAGTCAACAGCGAAAGCCTGACTACAAAAACTGCACATACACTGAAACATAGAGATGAGATACAAGTTTCAGAGAACAAGCAAGAATATAAAAGACGACTCTATAAACAGGAACAGTCCAATACATCTAATTATAATAATTATGAGATGCGAGCAAATGACCATAGAAGATCACCTTATCAAAATCGTGGACAAAAGCCCGGGTATAGACAAAACCGGAGGCGATACAACGACTACAATAACTACAGGGAACTCAATGATAACAGAGACAGAAGACCTAGAGATAATTATACTCCCGAAAGAAGGGGAAATGATTATGGTTACACTCCCCAAAGAAGGAGAGATACGAGGCCTAGAGTCTACTACTCCCCAGATAGAAGGACAAACCAATGGAACAATGGGTGGGATCATCATGACAATAGGACACCAAAACATCAAAACTTCAACAATCAAACCAACTGGAGAGGGGAATATTATCCACAAAGGAGACAACACTACTATAGGAGAACACAAGGAAATAGACGAAACGAATGGAGACCTGCCTTTTACCAACAGAGAGAAAATACTAATTTTGAAGAATACAAAAGAAGAGACCACTCCAATTATACACATAGGGAGGCATACAAGACACCCCAAATAAAAGGAGGTTGTAAGACAGCTCGAGAAGAACACCCTGGGAAGACACTAGACGACGGAAACACAAAGGAAGAGTGGAGGATTCAACATTGCATTAAAAGAACAGAACCAAGAGTTGATCCACAAACATCCACTACTTCAAACATCGAGGTCCTATCTTCATCCTCCTCTTTTTTAGGGTTGGAACATCTTCCCAGCAAAGAGAAAGACAAGCTACTGATGACCCAAAAAAACGTAGGACCAGAAAAACCAAAAGCATCAAAAAGAAGACTCATCGAGGAAGAAGAGGAGGAATAAAACTAAACAAGAAACTAAACATGAAATCAAACCAGGAACATGAACCAGACAAAAATGAGAAAAATAACAGCAGCATTTTTAATCTTAGTTCACACACCCTGACGAAAGATGAAAACTCAGTCCTGAAGTTTGGTTTATCCTTTGCTCCTACTAAGAGTCTAGATAAATTTCAAACATTTATTAACACCAAGGAATTTGTGAGGAAACTCACACTCAAAAGGTTCTTTTCGAGGTCTCCAACTGAGAGATTGGCTTATACACCAAGAGAATATACAGACCCTTATAGACATACGGAACTTAAACCTAAATCAACCTTTTATCCAATTGCGAGCAAAGGAGTAGCTATAGAAACATTTGAGAATTTAGTATGTCGAGAAATTAGAGACATCCAACAGAGGAAACTCAAAATAAGGAAACACAATCTAACAACTCAACAGTTGAAAACAATTAAGGAACTCGAAAACAACTATGACCTAAGCATTAAACCAGCTGACAAGGGAGGAGGCATCGTCATTATGAACAGGAGTGACTATGAATTGGAAAACGAAAGAATATTGAGCGACCAAAATACCTATTGCAAACTACGCTCAAATCCGCTGGGAACATACAAGAGAGAACTATTGAGCATACTGGATAAGGCAAAAGAGAAAGGGATCCTTACCGAGAAAGAATATAATTACATCAACATAAATCATCCTATAACTCCTGTGATATATCATCTACCCAAAATACATAAATCACTGCAAAAAACCCCCGGAAGACCAATTATTTCAGGTATCGGGTCACTCAGTAGTAATCTATCTGAATACGTTGACCTGAATTTACAGAGATATGTTCAACAACTTCCCTCTTACCTGAAAGACTCTACCCAGGTTTTAAATCTACTGGAAGATATAATATGGGAAGAAGGCTATATTTTAGCCACTTGTGACGTCACCTCATTATACACCTGTATTCCTCATCAAGAAGGACTTGAAGGGGTGGAATATTTCCTAAAAAAGGATAACGAAGTCGTAGATGAACAAAGGAAATTTACTCTGGATAGTATTCAGTATATACTACAACACAACTATTTCTGCAATAACGGACAATATTACCAACAAATTTGTGAAACAGCAATGGGGACCAGGTTCGCGCCTAGCTATGCCAACCTGTATATGGGCAAATGGGAGCATATCTTTTGGGAATCTTGCCTAGCTAGCGTGGACCTGGTCCTCTATCGTCGTTATATTGACGATATACTAATAGTTTGGAAGGGGACACAATCGGATCTTGACTTCACCTTTGAAATTATGAATAGAAACAAGAACAATCTACATTTCACATATACCAGCAGCCAGACTGATATAATCTTCCTTGACTTGAAAATCGAAGTAAAAAATGGGAAGTTAGAAACCTCAACCCACTTTAAACAAGTAGACAGCAACAACTATATACATATGACCAGCTGCCATCACTTCAATTGGAAAAACAACATCCCAAAGAGTCAATTGTTGAGAATGAGGAAAAACTTTTCTACTGCAGATAAATGGGAAGAACAGGCAACAACGATAAAATGTAAATTTCTTGAGAGAGGGTATAACGAGACAGAGTTGGATCAGAAAATTCAAGAAGTCAGGATGATCGACAGATCTACACTTACAAAATATAAAAAACCCAAAACAACAACAAATGAAGAGTCATTCGACATAGCGATGATCACAGAGTACAGTGATAATAAAAATATCATTGAAAAAATATTAAAAAAACACTGGGGTATACTAAAAGACGATGATCTAATAGGCGAAAAACTCCCTATTCAACCTAGGTTCATTTATAGAAAAACCAAGAACCTGAAAAATAAACTAGCCCCGAGTATACCTAAGAAAAAGACCCCTGGAGTTACAAATGTGTTTGGAAAAGAAATAAAAGGATTTTTCCCGTGCATATCATGCAAGTCTTGTAAACACGGCATAAAAGCAGCATCCTTCATCTGTCACAACACCAAGGAAACACACAAGATTAAGGATCTAATCAGATGCCAAGACAAAGGCATTATCTACATGCTTCAATGCTCATGTGGCCTACAATATGTGGGTCAAACTTCCAGAACCCTGAAGGATAGGATGCGAGAACATCTGCTACTGATCGAAAAATTAAATGTAGACACAGCTTTATACAAACACTTTGCAGATAAACATAAAGGTAATACTAAAGAACTTACCTTTCTAGGGATACAAAAGATCAAAAAGGATTGGAGAGGAGAGAATTATGAAAAAAGACTCCTCACAGCAGAATCCAGGTGGATCTTTAACCTAGATTGTCTGCACCCAAGAGGTCTTAATAATAAAGAAGATTTATCGCATCTTTTCAATATGTCCTGACTATACCAGACATTCTGAATCGAAAACAGATTCCCCACAAAATGAATCTCCTTTGACCAAAACACTCTCTCTCAAATTGCATCTCACGATTCAAGCCTTGATAAGAAACATCAAAAAACACGCAAAGAGTGAAAAGTTAAATGAGAACATTGTTACACTCTAGTTAGACCATAATCCAAGTTCCGCTCCAAGTCCCCAAACCTTGATGTCTCCAAAGCCCATACTAAAGTTCTATAGGGATCATATATCCCCTTCAGTTTCCTCATAGTAATGAACTATCTATTTTAACGAGAAAGATGCATATAGATAACTATCCATTTAGGTATAGTACACATATCTCTTTTTATTCTATAATCTTATTTTTAGTAATAATTAGAATAAGTAGGAAGTATGATAACATCCCCTTTTCACGTTGCCACCACCAAAAGGTACCAACGAAACGAGGAAAGATACCCTATAAAGCAGAATCCTCTCTAAGAAGAATATTTCAAATTACAGAATTCCGAACTCTTTTTTAAAATACACAACCAGACTTCTAAAAGCATAAAGTGCTTTTGAAAATACCCCCCACTATTAGGTACAAAGAAAGAGAATATAGGGTCTAACTCCCCTCCCCCTGTCACTCAATTGGTTACGTTTAAAACCAAATTCTACCTCCCATGTTATATATACAGAAATAGTTCCTTTTTTTCCCAAAAAAGTTCCCTTTTCCATTGACGAAGATTTTCAATAAAGTGACATACCACCTATTAGAACAAGAAATGTTCCCTCCACATTTTTTAAAAATATATTAAAAATATGTTAAAAATTTATTATTATCCTTTATTATACATCCTCAAAATTTGTTGTGAACAAACAAATTTATTGTGAACAAACAGATACGATATTTACATCTGACATCCTAACATTGAGACCTCTATTTGAAGATCGTCCAAATAAAGAATTCCCCAAGAGAAATTCCTAGAAGATTAATATTAGATAATACCATCTCATTAGGATTAATATAATCCTTATATCCAACCAGAACGATAAAGCATTCACACGCCTCTAATCAGGGCCATTAACATAGCCCACAAATACACCAATAGCAAGGCAGGATTAGGCAAACCCACTTCTTAGAGCCAATCAAAGGCGCCAACCCGAGGCCGTGACGTCATGACCAATCAGGTCGGTCCGATCACGGACCTAATTTTAGCAGCCTAAAGAAACCCAAAATGGTAAGGAACAAAGAAAAATATAAACACCCCACTTCCATTTTAACATATATTACCCAATTCGATCACACGATCTATACAAACTGATCGTAAAATTACCTAGACCGGAAGTGACGTCACGTAACTCACGGAGGTATTAGGAAGGGAGAAATAAAAATCCCTTTTAACAACATAGATTAAGTTGAGGAAGCATTTTATTATTTTATTGTGTTGAATTAAGACAATAGAATTACACACAATTGGATAAAGTCTAAGAACATCTAGCCAAAAAGTAATCAATTTCGGCAAACCGGAAGTAAACATCAAACTACATCCGGTTAAACACCCTATATAAGGCTACCACTTGTAAACTAAAACCAGTCTTGAGAAAGGCCTAGCACGGGCCGAAACGCGTTGACCAGCACTGGTAAGCCTTATTTTATTGTTTGCTAAACTTTTAGGACAATCTACACTATATTCCTTTTCTTCTCTCTCCACAGGTTATTATTTTTGTTTTTCATTTTTTTCGCTTTTTATGCACTCATCCTAATTTGATTTGAAGATTTGTGTTTGAAGATAAGCATTTTGAGGAATATTGGAGCACTCACATTTTATTTTTAAACATCATTTTCTATTGTGACATTTTCTACACCTAAGTTTGTATCATTTGCATTGATTTTGTAACAGTTTGGATACACCATTTTCACTGTGATTTGGGATTTTCAGCCACCGGACTAAATAGGACTACTTTTTAGACTTTCACCTTTTCAGACTTTCACCTTTATTATACATATTTTTTTGGATTATATATATATTTTTTTGGATTATATTTTGAGGAGTTTTTTTCCACAGATTTTTTACAAATTTTTCACTTTTTTCCCCAATAATTTACTCACCTCGAATTCAATTTTGAACAATTTTGAGAAGTTTTACTAAGAATTGTCAGCAACTGCTTTTATTTCTTCATCGCTGCTATTGTATATTATTGCTCAAGTATTATCTCATTGTTTTTATTTCATTTTTTATTCTATCTGTTATTCATCATGGATCCATGAAGTTTTGTATGTAAACTTGTTTTAATTTGTAAAACATTCATTCCAAAGATTTTAAACATATGTATTAAAACACAATTTTTAGACAACACTGAAGTTTAGATTCTATTTTATATTTTTATTCACCTAGCCTCCTTAGGGTAGGCGCCTGGGGTTATACCTCATTCTTTTTCTCTTTCATTGGGTAAAAGCTAGGAATACCCCTCCCCGGGCATATAGGTTAATATTAGGCGCTGAGGTCAATTTTTTCTAATTTTTCTAATTTTTTTCTAATTTGTACGTAAACAACTATCAGCAAAAAATTACACAAGCGATTGTGGTGGCAAAAAATGATGCGATTGACAAAAATAAAGAGATACTATTGCTAGACATTGATACAGCGTGACATTACAAAATTTCGCTGCTCCTTTGATTATAATGAACTCAGGAATGTGAAAAGGGGCAGGCACAAATTTCTTTGAATTGCACAATATTGGAGTTACGAGTTTGGGGTGAGGTTTTTCAGACAGACATTGAATTTAGGCTTTGTAAGTGCCATTTTAATGGATAGGATTGGGGACCAATGTCATTTTAACTTACAGGACATTTGTTATTCCATTGCTAACTTTCTTTTTTTGACTTTGCTATGGCTCAGATAATTATCCTTATGTAAGACATAAATGTGTGTACTCTCCCCTGAACTCATTTTACCATGCACCTTTTTATATATTGATTTTAAGGTTGCCACCTTTTGCCTACCCGATTCCTGGGCACTTTTAAAATGTGCAGGGTTTGGGGTGTGCTTGGGGGCGTGGCTTCACACAACCTCAATAAAATATATTTTACCATTTTTGGTCTACCATTAAAGGATTGAGCTATATAGGAATGTTTTTAGGCATAAAAAAGTTAACACTTTCATTACCAATACCGGCCGGCCAGCAGCAAAACCTTTGTGGGGGTTTGGGGGTTGGGGAGTCACACCCAGGTGGTCATAGTTTAAAATGATTCTGTTTTTTTGTTTTTTTTAAACTATGTGGCACTGAAAATAAATGTAATAGAATATTAATATATTAATTTAATCAAGTGGAACATAAGAATAAAAAGGTTTATGTTAAAAAGATATGAAGTTTTACATTTTTTCACCAAAGTACTAGTCAAACACTACTGACCTCATCAAGTCAAGACTTCAAGTGTACTTAAAGGGACATTATACACTAGATTTTTCTTTGCATAAATGTTTTGTAGATGATCCATTTATTTAGCCTCAACAGCTTTTTTTTTTTTTTTTTAAATGTATAGTTTTGCTGATTTTAAATAACATTACGCTGATTTTCAGACTCCTAATCAAGTACCAAAGTGTTAGGAAAATACTGATGTCTACCTCCTCCAGCTTGCTCCTGTTTGTGTAAAAAAGTCTTTTCATGTGCAGAGGAAGGGGGAGTGTCTGCTTTTTTCGCTATAGAACCACTTGCAGTGGGTGTTCCAGCTAACCTTTTCAACAGTGCTAAACTGGGAGCTTCTAAGTACAGTTTTATACTGGATTTTCATTGTCATGTCTATTACATGCAGTTAAATGAAAATTTGTGTATACTGTCCCTTTAAAGGGACATTGCGCACTAGATTTTTCTTTGCCTAAATGTTTTGAAGATGATGATGATCCATTTATATAGCCCATCTGGGAGTGTTTTTGTAACAATGTATAGTTTTGCTTATTTTAAAATAACGTGCTGATTTTCAGACTCCTAACCAAGCCCCAACGTTTTAGATGTATACTGATGTCTACATACTCCTTGTTGTGTAATGGGCCTTTTTTATTTGCAGTGAAGGGGGAGGGGGGGGGGGGTGCCTGCTCATTCTGATATCCCAGCCCCTTTCACTGGGTGTCCCAGCCTAATCTCATCAACAGTGCTAAACTTGGAGCTTCTAAGGAAGTTTTAAAAAAAAAAAAAAAAGTTTTTATACCAGTATCTGTGCATATTCTTCTTTATAGTAGTGTCTATTACATGCAATTTTATGAAAATTGGTGTATACTACTGTCCCTTTAAATGTTAAACTGAGCTAGGCCAGGAGCTAGGATGTGTTGTTAGCCCAAGCTGCTTTGTAATTGTACAAAGCTACTAAATAAAGCTGATCCTGCAAGATAGTACATTCATGGGGGCCGATTTACCAAGTGTCTGTCCGACATGATCCGCTCAGCGGATCATGGCCCACAGACATCGCTGAATGACATCGCTGAATGCCAATAGCATGCACTGTCAGCATTTAACATTGCACAAGCAGTTCTGGTGAATCAACCCGATTGTATGAGATTGGGCGGATTGCTGTCCGCAGCCTCAGAGGCTTAAGACCGCTGCTTCTTAACTCCTGTTTCCGGGGAGCCTGAAGGCTTGTGCGGAAACAGGGGCATCACTGGCCATTCCGCCCTTGATAAATTGGCCCCATGGAATGCAAAACTCTGCAATATATATTTAATAATATATTTAATTTGGAAAACAAGTATGTGTGTGCCTAATGGATCATTATATAACCACGTCTGTGAAGGACTTCTTAATTTGATCACTTCAGGAATGAATTATGCACATATTATTACAAGATTTTATTTTTTATTACAAATTTTTTATTAACATCCTTTCTTCAATATGTTTTTAATACATCAAGTATTACAAATATAAAATATTTGCAAAGCTATGGTTGTTTATAAATATAAAATATATTTTAATGGTGGACACAATCACATAAATAATGTCACTGAATTAAGAAATGTGATTATGTGAAAATGAAGCTGCAATGCTGTGCAAATTAAAAACATATTGAAGAGTTTTGTCATTTATAAAAGCTTGTAATAATAATATATGCATCATTCCAGGGATCAAATTAAGAAATGCTTCACAGAAGTGGTTATATAATGATCCATTAGACACACACATACTTGCTTTGCAAATGAAAAACATATTGCAGAGTTTTGCATTCCAAAAAAAGATCTGCTTCACAGAAACAGGTAAGTGGTTATATAATGATCCATTTATTATTACTGTCTCACAAACACATTAGGCTTCCCCTCCCTTCCCAAGATTAAAACGTTAACACTTATTACCAGTACCGGCCGGCCAGCAGTAAAACCTTTCAACAGTGTTGTGTGTTAGAACTTAAAGGGACAGTCTAGTCAAAAATAAACTTTCATGATTTAGATAGGGCATGTCATTTTAAACAACTTTCCAATTTACTTTTATCATCAGTTTTGCTTTGTTCTCTTGGTATTCTTAGTTGAAAGCTAAACCTACGTAGGCTCATATGCTAATTTCTAAGGCTGCCTCTTCTCTGAATGAAAACACAAGAAAAAAAGAAGGTGCCGAATGGTGAAGTAAGACACTCAATCGTGATACAAAAGAATAGTGGGAACTGGTACTCACAAACAGAGAAGCGCACACAGTGCTATACCGGCAGGCTGAACTCTGTTAAGAGCTGTCCAGAGGACTCATACTCCGGAATATACAAGCAAGGAACTGACTGTGAAAAGTCGCCCAACAGACTTACTCTCCAGATCAGGCAGGTGGTAATCCCTATACAATCTAATATAACCTGATCACCTAATGGTCTATCTAGCCACTACCAGATCGGATAAGTATGTCAACTAAATCCTTTCAGAGTGTGATACCAGACCGTTGCGTGGATAAGGGTATGACGTACCACAATTAAGTGTGATCAGTACAAACCCCAACAAACCACAATATGTTTCTCTGTTCTATGACCGTTTCCTCAGGTGTATACTTACAATTGATTCGTGTCCATTTAAGTATGATTCTCATGGCGTGCCCACACTGCATCTGCGCATGCATGGAGCTTGGTGTAATTTCATGATGACAAGTATTTTGGAATACCCAATACAATTGGTTGAAAAACGGGGGCATATTCATAAGGCTGTCAAATGAGCAGTCAGAAAAAAACAAATAGACACACCCCCACCCTCTTAACGTCACAACCAATCTAATGTTTGCGGCGTATGGGACCAATAAAATGCTAATATTCTAATTAGCCATGTGCGTGCTGAATGTGAATGATGTCTATCTATCTATCTATCTATCTATCTATCTATCTATATATATATATATATATATATTTACAATGAGACGGGTACACATAAAAAAAATTGTCTCATGTATATTAAGGATAGACTTTTCATGTAATCAATGCTTTAAAGGCATTTCAATCGAACATCTTGGGCACGTTCTAACAATATAAGCTGAAATAATAAAAATAAAGGACAAACAATAAGAGTATGTAACTCATAAAATTATAGATCTATAAATTATATATAATACAATATCATTATCTCCATATGAGATCTCTCAAATATAAAAATAGTTTACATAAGATATAAAATCTCATAAAAAATACTCTAAACGAAATGTAACTACAACACTGCATGAGCAAAATTGTTAGAAATGATAATATAAGAAACCTAATAAAGAATGACCTAAACAAAAATAAAGAATGACCTATACAAAAATAACAATGACCATGATATAAACATGACACTTGTCAAAAGACAAAGAGATACATATTTAATAATTGAAAGCAGCCATATCAATTTTCAGCGATGTGGACTTGAACCAAATTACTTTGACCTGACTCATTGATGACCTTTGACTCGATTCAACATAATCAAGGATGACTTGTGACTTGACTTAGACTTTGACAGCAATGACTCTAGACTTGACTTGGACTTGTGCCCTATGACTTGCCAAGTCTTTATACATTCTAAAGGTCACAGTTGTGATATAGGATGGTCCCTGGAGAATGACAATTCATGAAGTGTAGGGTATAGGGGTCCTAGCTTATGTCTGTGATGTGAGGGGATCCATAGTAGGTCTGTAAGGGTAAGGTTGGGTGGTAATGTGGAAGATTCTACTAGGAACCAGCCAAAAGTGTTCGCTTTGAGATTATTCCAGTCTAGGATGTGTGTGAGTCTGGAGGCGTTGAAGTAGGTAAAGAGGTTGGGGAGAGCAAGACCTCCTTGTGCGTAAGGTCGTTCTAAGGTGTGTCTGGCAGTCCTAGGCCGTCTGCCTTTCCAGATATAATTAGTGATTAGCCCTTGTAGCTTGTTCAATACGGGTCTTGGGATGTTGTATGGGATGCAGCAAAAGAGATAAATGATTTTGGGGAGAAAGGACATCTTAATGGCCGCAATTCTCCCCGACCAAGATATTTCTCTGTATTCCCATGTGCCTAGTAGTTTATGGAACTCTGTAAGTCGCTCCGTGAAATTTTTGTGTATGGTTAATGTGGGATCTGGAGTCAGGTGGACAACCAATATCTTTACTGAATCAGTTCTCCAGTTAAATTTGTATTGGTCTTGCAGGGCTTTAAGTGTCTGAGGTGGGATATTTACTGAAAGAGCTTCCGTCTTGTCTATGTTTAACTTATAGAAGCTTATAGAGCTAAATGTCTTGATGATCTTGAAGACTGCTGGGATAGATTCTGTTGGGGAAGTTAAGAATAGGGTGATGTCATCCGCGTAGAGCGAGATTTTGTGTGTATGATTACTGGTTTCCTGACCTTTCACCAATGGGTCAATCCTGATGGCTTGCGCTAGGAGCTCTATGGCTGTGGCGAAGAGTAATGGGGAAAGGGGGCAGCCCTGCCTAGTGCCGTTGATGATGGCAAATGTGTCTGATTGGAAGCCTGTGCCTCTTATTCGGGCAGTGGGGTGGGAGTTTAGGGCTTGAATGGCCCTAATGAAGGGGGCTGGAAACTTGAAAGCCTCTAATGTCTCCCATAAATAACTCCAACGCACCCTATCGAAGGCCTTTTCTGCGTCCAGGGACAAGGCCAGAAATTGGGCCTCGCCCCTGGACACAAGGTTAAGTATGTCTAAAATCCGTCTAGTGGTGTCAGGGCCCTCTCTGTCTGGGATAAATCCCACTTGGTCTGGGTGGATAATGGTAGGAATTACTCTTGACATTCTGTTGGCTAAAATTTTTGCATATATTTTAATGTCTAGGTTGAGGAGGGAGATGGGTCTGTAACTGCCACAATGCTCTGAATCTTTCTCTGGTTTGAGGATGGTGATAATTACTGCCTCAAGAAACTCAGTTTTGAATGAGCCTTTTTGCATAACTTCCTGAAAGGTTCTGCAGAGTAGGGGAGCTAGTATTGCCTGATAGACTTTGTAGAAGTGGGCTGTGTAACCATCTGGCCTGGGGACTTCCCTAGTTTTAGTGATTTAATAACACTAATGACCTCTTGTGGTGTGATCTGGGCTGTTAACAAGTGGGTGAGTGTTGGGTCTAAAGTCGGGAGATGAAGATTTGCTAAGAAGGTGGGTGTGTCTGTAGGGGGGGGGAGTTTAGCTTGGTCTGTTTCAATATTGTATAGTGACTGATAAAAGTCTTTAAAGGCTTTACCTATATCTCCCGGGGAAAAGAGGGGTTGACCATGTACGTTTCTAATGGTTAGGATCCTGGATTGCGCTGAACGGTGACGTAATTTTTTGGCTAATAGGGACGTGGCTTTGTTACCAAAGTGATAATATAGTTTTTTGAACCTCTCTAGAGTATTATCTGTTCTTTGTAACTCAGCGTCTTGTAGTTGTTTATTTATCTCTTGGAGTTTGTAGTTAGTGGTGACAGAGTAAGACTTGGTTAGCTGTTCTTTCAGTCATCTAGCCTGGGTGACTAGTGTGGAAAGGTTGGCTCCTCTCTGTTGTCTAAAGTCAGTCTCTAAGTCCATTAGGTGTCCTCTCAATACAGCCTTTAGCGTGGCCCATAGATTTTCATTGGATGTTTGGAGGTCATCATTTATTTCAAGGAAGTTAGTGATTATCTCCTGTATTGCTACTTTGGAAGGGGGGTTTGTGAGTAGGTTATCTCTCAGTCTCCAGGTCGGGCCCGGAGGTAGGGAGGGGCGAGCGTCTAATATCATATGTAGAGTGTCATGGTCTGACCACGATACTTGGTCTATGTTGACGTAACAAACTTTTTCTAACAGTCTAGCAGGTATGAAAAAGTAAGAGAATGACAATTCAAACAGTCAAAGACATTTTTCAGTCTGAATTTGGAGAAAGAAACATTCCAGCTGCTGTAAACACATGATGGAACTCAACACTGAGACAGGTACGGGCAGTAATTGAATGTGATCATCCAAGGGTCTGTTGTGTGCTGGAAAAGTCTGGACATAAATAACTGTTCAAATCAAGGGAGTGGCTTCAATTTAAGGAGTTGGTGGGTATTTGCAGAGACAACAGATTTTACCCAGGGGGAGAAAATCGTGACAATCAACTCTGTTGTTCCATCTGTTCTTGCTCTGAATCACCACTTGGAGAAACTGAAGTCTCAGATCTGTTTGTTAACTAACCTGGTCAGAAGTCTGCAGTCATCGCTGATCAAAAGATTCCTTGGAATCTTTGCCAATGTGAAGATGACAAGCACAAAAGATGTAACCACTGCACCTTTTTCAGACCAAATCTACCTAAAAGCAGCTGTCTTGGGTCAAGCTTTTTCACTGCAGTGGGTAGGGCATCATGTGCTTGTCAACCCTAAAGTCAGGGAAGTGGTTGCACAATAAATTAGAGAGTTGTTTGAATGTGCATGCTCTATCTGAATCATGAAAGAAAAAAAATATCCCTTTAAAATATGATAATATTTACCCTTCACTTATTTTTTCCTGTAATGGCACACTTTAAATGATTGAAACAAAAACAGATTTTAGTTTAACTAACTGTATCTTTAGTTGTAATAGTATGTTACTTTCTGCTGTGCTTACTCTTTGCTAGAACTGATCTTGCAAGATGTAGTTGAGGATGTATCTGCTGCTTCTTGTTTTGAGGATGAAAAGAAAGAGGTTCAACAGCCTGAAGATGAGGTTTGGCTGTTTGCAGTATATCGCAAGAAACCAAGAAAGGACGTTGGGACCACTCCAGCACATCAGCTAAGTCACAACCTTGACATATCTGAAGGTCAGAATGCTCCCTTGTTCTGGGCTATGAACATAAAGATTCTTCCAGCACTATTTAAAGTGGCCTTCAGGGTATTGGCAGTGCCTGCTTCTATTGATCATGTGGAGCGTGTTTTCAGCCATGGAGGAATCGCTCTACGGCCCAATTGTGCACAAATGTCTAATAGACTTTTGGCCAATTTAATCTTTTGTAAGTGCATTGCTTAATATGTTTCAAAGAAAATAACCCTCACTCACATTGACTCTCTCTTAAAGAGAGGGATTGCCTGGTATTTCGGGGCTGGACTGCACTGTTAAGTTAGGATCAGACTGATATGCTACAGGAAAGTTCTTCTCTGTGAAAGGCACATATTGACAAAAAGAGGCTGCTTCTAGGGTGGTAACTAGCCATAGAACAAGCTATTATGCTATTGTTCGTTCCCAGGCTGAGCGCTTCTCTCTTTTTATTTATGCAAATTATGACACTTGGGGAAGTCTCCCTAAGTGTCATGCGGGAATCCAGACGTGGACCCGTTGCTCAGTGTGCCTAGAGGGATATGGCTGCACCTCACTGACGAGGCCCACAATAGGCCGAAACGTACGTCTGAGGTTTTGCTGTTTCTCTCGTTCAGAGAGGGATTGCCTGGTATTTCGGGGCTGGACTGCACTGTTAAGTCAGGATCAGACTGATATGCTACAGGAAAGTTCTTCTCTGTGAAAGGCACATATTGAGCAAAAAGAGGCTGCTTCTAGGGTGGTAACTAGCCATAGAACAAGCTATTATGCTATTGTTCGTTCCCAGGCTGAGCGCTTCTCTCTTTTTATTTATGCAAATTATGACACTTGGGGAAGTCTCCCTAAGTGTCATGCGGGAATCCAGACGTGGACCCGTTGCTCAGTGTGCCTAGAGGGATATGGCTGCACCTCACTGACGAGGCCCACAATAGGCCGAAACGTACGTCTGGGGTTTTGCTGTTTCTCTCGTTCAGAGAGGGATTGCCTGGTATTTCTGGGCTGGACTGCACTGTTAAGTCAGGATCAGACTGATATGCTACAGGAAAGTTCTTCTCTGTGAAAGGCACATATTGAGCAAAAAGAGGCTGCTTCTAGGGTGGTAACTAGCCATAGAACAAGCTATTATGCTATTGTTCGTTCCCAGGTTGAGCGCTTCTCTCTTTTTATTTATCTCTCTTAAAGTATGACAGCACAGCACTTTTCAATTACTTGGGTTTTTGAGTACTTGTTGTAACACTTGTTGTATTATTTCTATAATAATTTTGTTACCAATAAATACTGTGTTTTTCTCTGTTTGTCCTTATGTCACAATTTCAAATTTTAAATTTTACATGAAATTGAACTGGGGAAATATAAACATATTTTAAACACCTTCCTGATATAAAGTACTGTACATTTTACACAATATAATGCAAAGAGTACTAATGACTTGTTGAACACTTGAATCTTAAAGCGGAGGACTTTACCTAGACTTGCCTTTGTTGACTCAGGACTTGACTTGGACTTGCTTGTCTTTACTCAGGACTTGACTTGGACTTGCCTGTCTTGACTCGGGACTTGATTTGGGACTTAAATACTAATGACTTAATCCCACCAATATGTCTTTTTGTCTTAATCTTTCCAGTCTATTCCCACCCCAAGATTTAGGTATATATTCTATAGGGGTGATTTCTAGGATATCTTTCCTATCCTCATGATTGCACATTGCATGTCTAGGAACACTGTGTTTAAAGGATTGTTTGAGAATATTTCTGAGGTGTTCACTTCAGCTCTTCCTTATGGGTCTGGTGGTTCTACCTACATATACTGTATTCCACAAACACACTCCAAGTGGTAGATTATAAAAGGAGAATCACATGACATACATGATGAGATATTAAACAGCTCCTTGGTTACAAAATATCTAAATGTATCAATCCCTCCTGGAGTGTCTTTGCACATGCCACATCATTTTTTTCCACATTTGAAAACTTATTTTTTTCATAAGGCAATTATTGTTATTATTGGATTTTCTTGAAGCTGATAAACCCCATTACTTTTTCATTTATACCTTACTTGGTGCTAATCTATTTTTAAGAGTAGGTGCTCTCTTAAAGGTACATCATGGGGCATCACCCACAATATATATCTCTCAGAATAGGATCCCCCATAAGGATAAACCAATATTTTCTCAATGCATCTTCAACCAAATGATGGTTACTATTAAATTGTGAAATAAACCGCAATTTATTTTTAGTATAAAAGTCCTTCTTTATAGAATGATCTTTATTGCTTACTAGAAGATCTTTTCTATCTTCCTTTCTAGCCTGTAAATAGCCCCTATTTATAAGATCTTCATATTTGCAAAACTGGGCTCGAACCTGGTGCCCATGGCCATACCCTTGTAGAAAAAATTGTTCCTGGAACACAAAATAATTGTGTTCCAGGATAAATGAAGTAGCCTCTAATATAAATATATGCTGTTTTCTCTAATCTGAATGCATTTTTACATGTTTCACAACTAGAGGGCATTAGTTCATGTGTGCCATTTAGATAACATTGTGATCATGCCCGTGGAGTTACCTAGGAGTCAGCACTAATTGGCTAAAATGCAAGTCTGTCAAACAACTGAAATAAGGGGACAATCTGCAGATGCTTAGATACAAGGTAATCACAGAGGTAAAAAGTATTGGTTATGCAAAACTGAGGATTGTGTAATAAAGGGATTAGCGATCATTTTAGAATACAAATTAGGTTACAAAACTGGGTCCATCCACACTCTGTTGTGATAATGACAGTCTCAGTCAGATCCGAACTGAGTTACAGAGGCGGGACAGAGACTGAACTACAGTGTATGGCAACCGCGCAAGGACAAACTTTTGCATCTGGTGCTGTAACAGTCAGAACAAAAGACCTCCTCCAGGAGTCCAGGACATAAGTGGTTAGATCCGGGACACGGGACATAACCCTGCATTCCGGGACTGTCCCTGTTATTCCGGGACAGGTGGCAACCCTAATTGAGTTGCACTTCTTTAAAGGGACATTAAACACTTTGGGATGGTAATATAAAATGATAAATCATATAAAAAAACATAGCAATATACTTTTATTATTTATTTTGTGCCCTTTTTCTTTAATTCCATTCTGAAATTGTGAGCTTTTAAGTTTCTGTTAGAAATGGAAGTGCAGAGCACTGTTATATTCCACACAGCTATTGGATGCACACTCTAGAGACCTATTTATAACTTCCTAATTGGACACAGCAGAGAATGTAACCTAAGTTACAACATGGCAGCTCCCATTTTTATTTAGACATTAAAACTTTACACTTATTTTGACAATATTTAAACAGCTAATGAAAATGTAAAAAAAACAAACTACATGTTATTCTCAGACTATTCTTTTTTTGAATGCATCATTCTATCTAGCATTTATTTACAGCTAAAAGCAGCGTTGAGAGGTCCTAACGCTGCTTTTTAACGGCCGCTGGTATTACGAGTCTTGAAGGTACAGGTGTACTGCTCACTTTTTTGGCCAGACTCGAAAATACCGCAAATCCACTTACATCAATTGCATATCCTATTTTTTCAATGGGACTTGCATAGCGCCGGTATTACGAGTCTTCCAAAAAGTGAGCGGTACAGCCTCTCCTGTCAAGCCTGGTACCACATTTAAAAGTCAGTAGTTAAGAGTTTTATGGTCTAACGCCGTAGTATAAAACTCTTAACTAAAGTGCTAAAAAGTACACTAACACCCATAAACTACCTATTAACCCCTAAACCGAGGACCCCCACATCGCAAACACTATAATAAATATTTTAACCCCTAATCTGCCGAGCCGGACATCGCCACCACTATAGTAAATATATTAACCCCTAAACCGCTGCACTCCTGCATCGCAAACACTAGTTAAATACAGGGAGTGCAGAATTATTAGGCAAATGAGTATTTTGACCACATCATCCTCTTTATGCATGTTGTCTTACTCCAAGCTGTATAGGCTCGAAAGCCTACTACCAATTAAGCATATTAGGTGATGTGCATCTCTGTAATGAGAAGGGGTGTGGTCTAATGACATCAACACCCTATATCAGGTGTGCATAATTATTAGGCAACTTCCTTTCCTTTGGCAAAATGGGTCAAAAGAAGGACTTGACAGGCTCAGAAAAGTCAAAAATAGTGAGATATCTTGCAGAGGGATGCAGCACTCTTAAAATTGCAAAGCTTCTGAAGCGTGATCATCGAACAATCAAGCGTTTCATTCAAAATAGTCAACAGGGTCGCAAGAAGCGTGTGGAAAAACCAAGGCGCAAAATAACTGCCCATGAACTGAGAAAAGTCAAGCGTGCAGCTGCCAAGATGCCACTTGCCACCAGTTTGGCCATATTTCAGAGCTGCAACATCACTGAAGTGCCCAAAAGCACAAGGTGTGCAATACTCAGAGACATGGCCAAGGTAAGAAAGGCTGAAAGACGACCACCACTGAACAAGACACACAAGCTGAAACGTCAAGACTGGGCCAAGAAATATCTCAAGATTGATTTTTCTAAGGTTTTATGGACTGATGAAATGAGAGTGAGTCTTGATGGGCCAGATGGATGGGCCCGTGGCTGGATTGGTAAAGGGCAGAGAGCTCCAGTCCGACTCAGACGCCAGCAAGGTGGAGGTGGAGTACTGGTTTGGGCTGGTATCATCAAAGATGAGCTTGTGGGGCCTTTTCGAGTTGAGGATGGAGTCAAGCTCAACTTCCAGTCCTACTGCCAGTTTCTGGAAGACACCTTCTTCAAGCAGTGGTACAGGAAGAAGTCTGCATCCTTCAAGAAAAACATGATTTTCATGCAGGACAATGCTCCATCACACGCGTCCAAGTACTCCACAGCGTGGCTGGCAAGAAAGGGTATAAAAGAAGAAAATCTAATGACATGGCCTCCTTGTTCACCTGATCTGAACCCCATTGAGAACCTGTGGTCCATCATCAAATGTGAGATTTACAAGGAGGGAAAACAGTACACCTCTCTGAACAGTGTCTGGGAGGCTGTGGTTGCTGCTGCACGCAATGTTGATGGTGAACAGATCAAAACACTGACAGAATCCATGGATGGCAGGCTTTTGAGTGTCCTTGCAAAGAATGGTGGCTATATTGGTCACTGATTTGTTTTTGTTTTGTTTTTGAATGTCAGAAATGTATATTTGTGAATGTTGAGATGTTATATTGGTTTCACTGGTAAAAATAAATAATTGAAATGGGTATATATTTGTTTTTTGTTAAGTTGCCTAATAATTATGCACAGTAATAGTCACCTGCACACACAGATATCCCCCTAAAATAGCTATAACTAAAAATAAACTAAAAACTACTTCCAAAACTATTCAGCTTTGATATTAATGAGTTTTTTGGGTTCATTGAGAACATGGTTGTTGTTCAATAATAGAATTAATCCTCAAAAATACAACTTGCCTAATAATTCTGCACTCCCTGTATTATTAACCCCTAATCTGCCTGCCCTAACATCGCCGACACCTACCTACATTTATTAACCCCTAATCTGCCGCCACTATATTAAATGTATTAACCCCTAGACCTAAGTCTAACTCTAAACCTAACCCCCCACTAACTGAAATATAATTTTAATAAATCTAAATAAAATTACTATCATTAATTAATTTATTCCTATTTAAAACTAAATACTTACCTATAAAATAAACCCTAAGATAGCTACAATATAACTAATAATTACATTGTATCTAGTTTAGGGTTTATTTTTATTTTACAGGCAACTTTGTATTTATTTTAACTAGGTACAATAGTTATTAAATAGTTATTAACTATTTAATAACTACCTAGCTAAAATAAAGACACATTTACCTGTAAAATAAAACCTAAACTATGTTACAATTACACCTAACACTACACTATAATTACATTTATTACCTAAACTAAATACAATTAATTACAATTTAAATTTTTAAAAAAAAAATCTAAAGTACGAAAAACAAACAAACACTAAATTACAGAAAATAATAAAATAATTACAAGAATTTTAAACTAATTACACCTACTCTAATCCCCCTAACAAAATAAAAAAGCCCCCCAAAATAAAAAAAAAACCCTGCCCTACTCTAAATTACAAATAGCCCTTAAAAGGGCCTTTTGCGGGGCATTGCCCCAAAGTAATCAGCTCTTTTACCTGTAAAAAAAAAAGTACAATACCCCCCCAACATTAAAACCCACCACCCACACATCCAAACCTACTCTAAAACCCACCCAATACCCCCTTAATAAAACCTAACACTAACCCCTTGAAGATCACCCTACCTTGAGAAGTTTTCACCCAACCAGGCCGAAGTCCTCAACGAAGCCGGGCGAAGTGGTCCTCCAGACGGGCAGAAGTCTTCATCCAAGCCGGGAAGAAGAGGTCCTCCAGACGGGCAGAAGTCTTCATCCAGGCGGCATCTTCTATCTTCATCCATCCGGCGCGGAGCGGCACCATCTTCAAGACATCCGACGCGGAGCATCAGCCAATAGGCTTTTTTCTACCTTAATTCCGATTGGCTGATAGAATTCTATCAGCCAATCGGAATTGAAGGGACGCCATCTTGGATGACGTCATTTAATGGAACCTTCATTCTTCAGTTGGACGTCGTTTGAAGAGGATGCTCCGCGTCGGATGTCTTGAAGATGGAGCTGCTCCACGCCGGATGGATGAAGATAGAAGATGCGGCCTGGATGAAGACTTCTGCCCGTCTGGAGGACCTCTTCTTCCCGGCTTAGATGAAGATTTCTGCCCGTCTGGAGGACCACTTTGTCACTTATTTTATAGGTAAGTATTTAGTTTTAAATAGGAATAATGTAGTTAATTATAGTTATTTTATTTAGATTTATTTTAATTATATTTAAGTTAGGGGGGGTTAGGTTTAGGGTTAGACTTAGGTTTAGGGGTTAAGAACTTTAATATAGTGGCGGCGACATTGGGGGCGGCAGATTAGGGGTTAATAATATAATGTAGGTGGCGGCAATGTCGGGGGCGGAAGATTAGGGGTTAATAAGTGTAAGATTAGGGGTGTTTAGACTCGGGGTTCATGTTAGGGTGTTAGGTGTAGACATAAAATGTATTTCCCCATAGGAATCAATGGGGCTGCGTTAAGAGCTGAACGCTGCTTTTTTGCAGGTGTTAGGTTTTTTTTCAGCCAGCTACCGTAAGCAGCGCTGGTATTGAGGTGAGATGTGAAGCTAAATTTTGCTCTACGCTCACTTTTTTGCGGCTAACACCGGGTTTCTAAAAACCCATAATACCAGCGTTGTCTGCAAGTGAGCGGTGAGGGAAAACAGTTAGCACCGTACCCCTGTTACCTCAAAACTCGTAATCTTGCCGTTAGTGTTTAATGTCCCTTTAACAGGGTTGGTTCCATTAATTTTCATTTAACTATATTCAGCTATACTACATTAGGCTGGTATTTTTGTACTAATTAGGATTATTGTAATAGTCATTAACTTTTAATAACGTTTATGATAGTAATGCAATTTTCTTTGATTATGAGAGTATTTTCAAATGTTCTGTATTCCTTCTTCATATTACAAAATCTCAATTCTCAATATATTTTGTAACTTTGGCTTTTAATAAAAGAGTCAAAAAGACATGGAAGTAATTTATTTTTAAAGGACTACTAAACACAGTAAAATAGCTTAATCAATAAATTCATAATAAAGAAACAATGCAAAAAGGACTTTGTTTGAAATTCTGCTTTGGGTAAAAAGTCAGGCACATTTTTGCAAGTACACAGCTAGATTAAAACTAACTCTTCCATTTTGATTTTAATTTAGCTGTATGCTTGCATGAGAGTTCCATATTTTCTATGAATTGTGTTAATATTTCCGTTTTGTAGTAGACATGCGCAATTGAAAAATTTGTTTCGGTTTGTTTCATTTCGATTCGTTTTTTTCTTTTTTCCGTTCTATATAGTCGGATTGATTCGTTATGCGTCGGTAATTCGTTTTGGTTACATTCGTGACACGCTGAATTGTGATATTCGGATTTAATCGCAAATGTTATCGAATTATTCGTAATTTCAGATCAATTCTTTATTTCGGCAATATTAGTTATATTCCGTTAAATCGGTATTTCTGATCTTATTTGGATCTATATTTTCGGATACATTCGTTTTCTAATCGATTCGATAATCGATATTATTAATAAATTTATTTCACTGTTAAAATGACTGTAATATTAATAAATAAATTTAATATTTAATTTAAACACTTATTTACTTATTATTATTCAGACTGTGCAGCCGAACAGGCAGCATGACAATTATGCTTGCATCACTCCTCACTTTAGCCACACCAATGTAACTAATATCTTAGCTTTGTTTGTGAGTAGAAGAGCAGGGTGTAGTGAGAGATATGTCTGTTAGAGAAATTGTGGATGTGGTAGGGAGGGTTCATGGAGGTAATAGGGACAGTAGAATTCGGGACAGTGGAGTTACTAGGGAGAGTAGAGGTAGAGAGAGTGGATGTACGGATAGGGACCATGTAGATAGGGAGAGTATAAGCAATAGGGAGAGTGAGCGTAAAGGTAGGTATTGGCATCATGTAGGTAGGGAGAGGGGCCTTGGAGGTACTAGGGAGAGGGTAGGTAGGGGGAGGCATACTGTAAAAAAGCACACCAGTGCCAAAGTAGTCCACCATAAGAGGAGTAGGCCACCTACATCCTCTGAGGAGAGTGCTGAGGAGGAGGAACAGCAGCCAGCAGCAACACCACGGCATAGAGGGCAAATCGTCACACACAAAGAAAATCTGGCACTTGTGGCTTCTGTGATCAAAGTCAAGCACATCTTATTTGCTTCTGATGTGTCGTCATCTGCAAAGACAGCATCATGGAACACAGTGTGGGATGCTGTGTATGCAGTTGGATCAGTGGACAGAACAGCCGCCTGTGTCAGGCACCGGTAAGTTTCAAAAACTATTTTCTTTTATAGTAAAATGTAGCTAGTGTTAAAGCCTGTGTGTACACAGGCCAAAATGTGTAAGGAAAGAAATAAAGTAAACCTCTTAGGAGGCATTGTGCCCTTTTGCACTTTTATCTCGAGCACACACTCATCCTTAAAGGGACAGTCAACCCAAAATGTTTTATAATTCTTATAAATTATAGATAATCCCTTTATTAAAATACCCATTCCCTAGTTTATCACAGAAAACATGGTTATATAATATAAATACACTTTTTTTTTAACTATCTGTGTGATTACCTTGTTTTTAAGCATCTTCTGTTGTGACTGCCCCCTGATCACATGACTATCTATCGACTTGCATTTAAGACAGTGCTGTGTTGTTAGAATCCACGGGCGTCAGCACAATGTTATCTATATGTCTCACATGAACTAGCTTCCCCTGATGTGGGGTACGCACTATGCATAAATAAATAGTGCGATCTTGCTACTTTTATATAGATAGCAGCAGAGAGAGACCCAGGCTAACATAGTCAGACAGCATCCTTAAAGGGATATATTACTAAACCCAAATTTTTTCTTTAATGATTCAGATAGACCATGCAATTTTTTTAAGCTACTTTTAAATATACTCATATTATCAATTTTTATTCAATCTTATGGCATCTTTATTGGAAAAAGCAGGAATGTAAGGCAAACTTAAAGGGACACTGAACCCAAATTTTTTCTTTCGTGATTCAGATAGAGCATGCAATTTTAAGCAACTTTCTAATTTACTCCTATTTTCACATTTTCTTCATTCTCTTGGTATCTTTATTTGAAATGCAAGAATGTAAGTTTAGATGCCGGCCCATTTTTGGTGATCAACCTGTGTTGTTCTTGCTGATTGGTGAATAAATTCACCCACCAATAAACAAGTGCTTTCCATGGTCCTGAACCAAAAAATTAGCTTAGATGCCTTCTTTTTCAAATAAAGAAAGCAAGAGAACGAAGAAAAATTGATAAAAGGAGTAAATTAGAAAGTTGCTTAAATTTGCATGCTCTATCTGAATCATGAAAGAAAAAAAATTGGGTTCAGTGTCCCTTTAAGTTCTGCATCTGGGTAGTGCTTGCTGATTCTTGGTTAAATGTAGCAAACCAATCATCAAGCTCTACCCAGCTGCTGACTTAAAAATGTGCCTGCTCCTAACCTGATATTCCTACTTTTTCAAATAAAGATATCATGAAAAAAAAGAAAAATTGCTAATAGGAATAAATTAGAAACTTGCGTAAAATCGCAGCTCTATCGTGAAAGAAAAACATTGGGTTTAGTATCCATTTAAGGGCTTAACGAGCAGCCCCGTTCTCATGCTTGTCTCGCACAGTCTCCTCTTCCCTCTACTGCGCATTCTGCGTTGGTTGTTAAGTTTTTACGGCCAGGTATGTTTTTCTCGTTCTGCAGACATACCTGGCCTTTTATAATATAGGATTATTAAAGGACCACTCATGCAGCATAATCGCATAATTAAGAAGTGCATAATAAAAATACAATGCAATCATAACACTTTAAATTTATAATAATTTTTTTATTTTTAAAGACCATTTTTTTTTTATTATCCCCTGTACTATGTGACAGACATCATCCAATCACAGACTAGTATACGTATGTATACCGTGCTAGCTTCTGCAGATGCTCAGTATGATATAGTTCCTTTTAAAGTGTGTATATAAAAAGACAAATTTAGATAAATTAAGTAAATTATAAAATGAATTGTCTTAAAGGGACATGAAACCCAAACATTTTCTTCCATGATTCATATAAAGAATACAATTTTAAACAACTTTCCAAATTACTTATATTATTACTTATATTATTTAATTTGCTTCCTTCACTTATTATCCTTTGCTGTTCTAACTTGTTAACAAAACATATTTATTTGTTTGTCACATACATAAATCTTATATTCATATAAACTATTATAACCTGTGTATATATATATATATATATATATTATATATATTTATAATTTTATATATATATATATATATATATATATATATATATATATATATATATATATATATATTATATATAAGTAGGTAAAACTATAAACATCAGTGGTACAGGGCAGGCAGTACTTTCCAATATGTTAAACTCTGCTGGCATTCTTTTGACGTTAAGATGATAACTGTAAGAAATCCTTATTTTCAAAGAAAGTCATTATTGTTGTTCCAATGTGTGTATGTTTTAATTTGCTTAAAGGGACAGTCTAGTATAAATAAAACTTTCATTATTCAGATAGGACTTTTAATTTCAATCAACTTTCCAATTTACTTTTATCATCAAATTTTCTTTTTTCTCTTGGTATTCTTAGTTTAAACTAAACATAGGTAGGCGCATATGCTAATTTCTAAGCCTTTGAGGGCTGCCTCTTATCACATGCTTTTTAAATCTCTTCTCAACACAAAGAGACAGAAAGTACACGTGGGCCATATAGATAACACTGTGTTCAGGCACAGGGAGTTATTTAAGATCTAGCACAAAACAATGCTAAATGCAAGACAATAGATGATAATAAACAGTCACAGTCATGTGATCAGGGGGCTGGAAGAAGGTTCCTAGATACAAGGTAATCCCAGAAGTAAAAAGTATATTATTATAACAGTGTTGGTTATGCAAAACTGGGGAATGAGTAATAAAGGGATTATCTATCTTTTAAAACAATAACAATTCTATGGTAGACTGTCCCTTTAACAAAAAAAGTTTTTTTTTTTAATTTATAGGTATTATGATTGCAGGGCGCTGGTGAAAAGGAAAATGTCACTAATGCGCGCTCCACATCAAAGACAGTGAGATTTAACAGTTGGGAGGAGCAGGTCAGGGACAGACTACTTCCAGAGGCTGTTGTCACAGGGGTCTGGAGCGCGAGTCGGACAGACGAATCTGGCAAGCAACAGAGAGTTGGTGAGTAAAATTAAATATGATTATTTTAAGTTCTCATTATGTGTACTGTTTTAATACTACTTACCCGTGAACTGCTTGTATAATCATGTAAGAGATGGTCTGTCTCCTTCTTCATCAATATCAATGTCCAGTGTGTCTTTATTAATCTTTAACTAAATAGAGAAAGAAACAGAGAGAGTTAGATATTAAAAAATGGAAATAAATGATGGAATGTGGATTAAATGGTCAATTTACAAGTCACTCACTTGTTTGTGCCTCTGGGCTGAGTGCCTTTGGGCCAAACATTTAAATTCTTTTCTTTATTCCTTCTTATGAGGAGTGGACTTCCAGAATGACAACACTGTGTCCTAGAGATTAACTTTATGGTTTTGCAGATGGTATATATATATATATGTGTGTGTGTGTGTATATATATATATATAAATTAAGAAAGTAATTCAAAAGTTGAAGTTATAAATAACAGCAGCCATGCCCAAGGGAGTATAGCAGGGAATTAGAAAGGACTTATTTGTGGCCATTCAATGACAAATCATTGCATAAAAGTTCAATGTTTCTTCTTAAATATTCAAGGTTGAAGGCCACATGATGTTACCTTGAAATTACAAATAAAAATAAAATTTGTGACATTTTTTGGGCTTAGCTTTTAAGTGTAATGTAGTTTTAATTTTTATTTTTAAATAATTATTTCAACCCTGCTGTAGGAATAATAGTATGTCTCAAAGAAGGGTAAAATTTGACTTGGGCAAGTTACTTGATTAATGTCCTCTAGCTAACTACCAAATGTCATCAAAATAAGAGATATTTAGGTTTGGGAGCCATGATGATTTGGCATGGAATGACACTCGGGCACACAGTGCAACTGGGTCAGCTGGAGATTATGGGAATATTTTTATTCTGCATGAAAGCTGAGAGCATGGTAACCCAGCTTTGGTATGTTTATTTTTAAAAATGTCATCTGCTCCATGAGCTGGGGGGCCAACTGTGAACGCTAAGGACAAAGTGTATTTCCTGTGATTAAAAATACACATTCACTGTGGACTGCGGTGGGCCGAGCAGTGCTAGAGCTTCTGGTGTTAGGTGACAGAGTATCACTATTAGTCTCCTCCATCTCTTCTTCTTCCTCTAATGGTAAGGACATTTTTCTTTGTCTATCACACACCCTCTCTATCAATTTGTCCCTCCATGTGGTCAAGATATTTGTGTGGAGTGCTATCTTGCCCTTTACTCTAGGATCGCAAATTGTGGCTAGCATGAAGCGAGGGCAAGTGTCAATACGCTCTTTTACTTGACCAAGTCAGTTGCTCCTTCAGCCTCCTTACAAGGGCAGCAACATCATTAAGTAGACTACCACCAGGCAATAGTTCCCTGTTGCAAAGGAAAGCATCTAATTTGTTCGAGAGGTGGGTGAAGACTGAAGAGGGGAATGCCAGGCTAGTGTTCTCTTGGCTTAAATTTTCTGTCACCATCCAGAAAGGCATGAGGACTGCCACTAACTGTTCAATCATGGCCCAATCCTCCCTGCCCAGTGGTCTGGCAATGCCAATAGAATGTTTGTATGCCTTGAATTGCCTTTTGCTGCTCTAATATATGCTCCAGCAGATCTAATGAGGCATTCCATCTCGTACTCACATCTTATTTGAGACCGTGCTCTGTGAGGCCTGCCTTTCTCTGTTCCTGCCTAAGGAGATGGCTATCTTTTACACTGTGATGGAAGTGGCCAGCTATTTTTTGGCACAACTCCAAAAGTGTTGCGAACCTTCCGGTGTCCTGATCGAGGGCAGCCTTAACAACCAGATGCAGTACATGCGCAAAACAACGTACACCCACAAACCTACCATCCTGAAGCACCTTTATCATATTGGCTGCCCCATCGGTGACCACAAACCCCATTTGTGCCTTTGTCCCTTCCTGCTCTCCCAGCCAATGAGCCACCATATTATTCAGTGCATGTCAGGGGCGTATTTATCCCTAGCCCAACAAGGCCAGTGCCTAGAGCGGCAGATTTGGGGGGGCGGCAAAGTGGCACTTTCAACTGCATTTTTTTTTTTCCGGTAAATTAAAAAAAAAAAAAATTTGTTCTGTGGTCACGTGACCCGGCTTTTTGCTGAGGTCACGTGACGTTTTCCTTACTTCTGCCGCCCGCCTTCCTGTTCCAGACTGTTGCCGACTTGCCGCACATTGGAGGGAGACACGCACGTGCGCACGTGATCTCCCTCCCAGGGTAGTGAGGAGCGGCTGTGAGGATCGCACGCACTGACACGCATGATCGCAGTGTGAGTGGGATCATCGCAGATCGGACAGGAGTCAGGACAGTCACCGGAGGCCGGAGCGGAGAGGACTGGTGAGGAGGGAGGGGGCCAGCAGGGCAGGGGTGACCAGGCGAGAGGACTGGTGAGGAGGGGGGTGATGAACGTGCCGTGCCGGTGATATAGTAAGACGTCACCCGGTCACCGTGATAGTAAGATGAGCAATGTTTAGTTCCTGAATTGCTGGCTGGCATATACTATCATACTATCACTATGCATGATGTTTTTGTATAAAAAGTGACTAATTTTCTTTTAAGCGGCTGACTACCTACCCCAGCCATGAAATCCTTGCTGCTTAGATATGTTCATTTCAGCATTGATTCACTTAACGACCACTAAAAATGGGCAAGTCTAGATCTGCAAAATTCAGCACTTTTCAGCACCACATATATTTGTAAAAAGTGCAATACCTTACCTAGTGGGGTGTGAAACCATTAATTTGCAGTAGAATGATCCTGTAAGTCATGTGACAGGTGTTTTGTGTGCTTGGTGAAGGTTTTTTAGGGGTTAGGGGATGTCCCCCTACACAAATGTCAGACTTATAAGAACATTACAAAGTCCAAGTGTACATTGTTCAATACTAAACCCTTTTAACCTCATTTTGAGTCATACAAATTATAAAGTAATACACTTTCCTTTACAACTTGCTTCATTATAGATAAACTACTGTGTGGTTGGGAACAGATTAGACCAAGATACTGAGCTTGTGGCCATGAAGCCTGAAAGGACAATGACTGCAGCATTGATTTATTGAAAATCCCTGTCAAGATACAAGAAAACAGGAGCGCAACTCCGTGCACCAAACAGTACACGGACGATCTAAGTGTAGATTAAAAAACTTTTTAATGGTTAAAACAAAAGTACAAACAACCAAACATATGACTGAACACTCACATCGATGTCCTCAAACATATGAGGTATGTATGCGCATCTCTTGTTGTTTAAAGTGAGCGTCTCTCCACCGGTCTCCTCCTCTCACCCTCCTGTGATATTCGATAGCCAGCGGGTAAGTCCTCTCATAGGTATTAGGACCCTTGAGAAATTTCTAGAGAAAGAACCAAGGGAAATCTGTCTTGGTTCACTGATTTAGCTTATAAATTAAACTGCTGGCCGTATTCTGCCTCAAGTAACAGGCTGACTGCACCGTGCTCAGGGAGGGAGGGGAGGTGATTGCCTTGTCTTCTTGACCTGGCTCAGCTGACTGCAGACTCTCTCCTTGATACGGCACCTCTCTCCTCGTCACTGCCACTCTGCTGCTTGATTAAATACGCATCCGGTCCAGTCCACTCGATACAGAGAGACACTTACAGCAATTGAATTCAATTCAATGTGAATGTTCAGTCATATGTTTGATAATTTGTACTTTTTGCATCCACGGAATACACACCAGTGGACTTTAAGGAGCAGCAGGACAGTGTGGAAAAAGACTGTGGATCTTACATTTATGCATGGACTGCAGTGATTTACTATAACCCCTTTTTTAAACATATATTTGGTAAGAGTACATTTATTTACCTGCTACATTACCTGTTACATTACAGGGGTTTAGTGTGTATGGTTTATAGGCTATATATTCTATTAGGATTGAATTGTGTTTAATAGATACCTATATTTCTATTTGTTTTAGTTTGACTTATTAATTATCAAATCAGTGGGTCTATTATACATTTAGGGTGGCGCTTTGGGAATTTGTTCTTTTTTTTTAGCATTGATTTATTACTCGGTTATCATAATCTGTCCGAACTGTATAACTTTCCCTCCCTCAGGCACACAGACCCAGCAGCTTGTAATGAGCCAAGCTTCCTGCAGAATAAAACTCAGTTCCTCTTCTGCTGGAAGTAAGCTGTGGTTCATTTACCTCTCTGCACTCCTATTAATCATTATACTGAGCACTCCCAACCGAACCCAAATAAAAAAAAAAATCACAACTCCCTAACCAAATAATGATATCTCAAAAAATGACCTAAATCCGGGGGGGGGGGGGGGGGGGGGCGGGCAGCAGGATTCTGAGTGCCTAGGGCAGCACAAAACCTAAATACGCCCCTGGTGCATGTAGGATATTCTGTGAGGTGTGCTGATGATACATCACCTCAACCTGCAGGAGCAAAGAGTGGTGCCCCTTGGCTACTGCACCAACCACTGCCCCTGAGGCTTTTGCCCCTGAACATTTTGGTAATATATCTTGTGACACATTGGGCAGCAACCAATGTGCCCTCAAGGACGGGAAGGCATGTTGGCCACTAGGAGCACTCCACAAGTCAGTGGTGAAGTGCACTGACTGGCCAGCAGCCTTTCCCAGCTCCTCTTTCAAAACCCCAACCTATGACCGGTAAAGTGAGGGCACTACAGTTCTACTAAATGTGGTATGAGATGGAACTTTATAATCTGGTGCAACAGCCTCCATAAGTTGTTTAAAGGGGTCCCTTTCCACCAGATTAAAAGGAGCCCCTCCAACGGCTATGAGCTGAGCAATGAGGCATGTCATTTTTCACCCCTGCTGTCTTGACATCCTACTGGAATTAAATCCACCAAAATGCTTTATTGTGGGCTGGATGGATTGCATGTGATGTCGGCTGTCACTAGGAACAGCTGCACCAGAAGAGGCATGATCGCCCTGCTGCTTGTGCTGCCTTCTGGTGGTGAGTGTGACACGGGTCCTAGTAGTTCTCCTAGTAGTGCTGGCTGGAGGAGACACACCACTTTTTGCCCTTAACACCACTGGCTTGTGGTGGGTGCAGAGATGTTGGTTCATCCCTGAATTGGTGAGATGCCCCAACACTCTCCCCCGGCTAACTTCCCTGCCATACAATTTGCATTTGGTTAGGCGGCCGTCACCAACAGCCACAAAATGCTCCCACACTTGTTAGCAACGGCTACCTTTCCCACTCTGCGGTGAAGAATCTTAGGTGGCAGTTTCTTCCGACGCACATGCTGGAACAACTTCTTTAGTTTTTGTTAGATCATGGCCTTTTCTCTGTGACATAACAGGAGGAGGCCTAAACATTGCAGGGATGGTGGGAATGGAGGAGGTTAGTGGCCTACCAGTAGTGGCGGGTGCACTAACTCCAATCTGGCTGGGAGACTTAACATGAGCTATTGGAGAGCCAGGGGACACCGGTGACGATGTTTGAGACTGAGGGGAATACAAAACTATAGAATCAGGAGAAATATGGGCAGGGGAATAGCGAATATGATCATGTGGTTCATGATCAAAATTATGAGATAACACTGATTCTACATCTTTTATGTTTGTAAAGATGGATTTATTACCAGCAGCAGATGTTGGGGAGCCCCCTTCTCCCTGGTGCCTACTAGTGCCCTCTTCACCTATAGAAACAGCAGATTGGCTATCATTAATGGTGGCACTGGCAGTAGTGGTGGTGGTGGTGGCAGAATGAGCACGAGCAATGTTATCCTCATATTCCAATACTTCACGTTTGAGCTGCTTAAATGAATGTTCACTGGAAAAAGCCTGTGTTGGTACTGCCTGGCCTCTCCTGTAAAACATGTTAGTTGTCACCACGGAACTAGAACTGGCAATAGCGGAGGTGGTGACACAACTGGCACTAGTGATTGTACAGGTGGTTTTGGGGGGAAGATCCTGAAAAAGACGACGAGGAAGAAATGCAGACTGCTTCCTGGTCTCAGAGGAGGACCTATCAACCCTGCTAGAGGATTTTAAACTTAAATATTGCCTCCCAGACCTTTTCCATTTAGAGGGTGGGCTCAGCTGACTAGTACTACTGCTACTGAAGCTACCAGTGCTTTGACTCCTGCTGCTGCTAGCTCTGCTTTAACACATTACCTTTACCTGGGGCACAGAAACAGGACAGGGCAACAGTTCTTGCTGCTTCATTTGCCTCTCCTTTGTATCACATCTCTTGTGTTGTTTTACGTGTGGAGGCTGGATAACAAATGTCTGTGCCTGGCAATGAGGATGTGGAAGTATGTGACACAGACAATAGCGGTGCACATGTGGTGGTTACTGTGTCACTGCTGCTGGATTTTGGAGGAACATGAGGTGGGGGAGGACTATCTATTACAAATAATTATGTCATTGTGTACTAATTAGATTTAAAAAAATAAAAATAGAAAACTCAAATAATAGTAGTACTATATAACTATATAATTATTATCATTAATAATAAATAATATAGGATAATGTGTCTTCTGCTGCTGTGTTCAAAATCATCTCCTCAACAACAAGTATGCCTGTAATCTAAGTTTGAGTAACTCTCTTAAAACAAAAAAATAGAACTAGAATATTATAATAATATTTAACTAACTACCCTAGTGATAACTTTACATAAATCTATTAATGCAAAAAATAACTATAATAACAAAAAAAAAGATATTTGACTGTTGTAAAACTTTCTCCCTTGAGTCAAAATTTCACAAACAATAATAATAATAACAAAAAAATACTAAATAAAAATGTAATTTTTCACGCAGACCAGTAAATCTCTAGGACACGGTGCCTTCATCTCTTCAGTTCAACTTCAGGACTTGTCTTTTTCTGCTGCCAGCCTGCAAGTCTGAATTAAATCTCTTCCCTTTGCTTAACAACAACAGCACAGCACCACCCTTGAGGAAAACAAAGCAATTCTAAAAGCACATTGCACAGCGTGTACCAGTAATCCAACCCCCAAAAGTAAAATAATCAGATTATTGGACTAGAAGACTATCACTGTGACAGTAATCCAACCCACAAAACAAAAGGAATCAGCTGATTGGACAAGAAGTCCATAGACGAATATGACACGCTCATTAGAATAAAACAAATGTATTTGAATTGATTTGTTGTCATTCATTAGTTATGTTACGTTGATTTGGATTGGTCAAGTGGTAACACCAAGTTATACAATACATAACCATACCTAGTCCAACACCGAACGTACAACTTTTTTACTGTTCTATCTCACTCATATATTTACTGGTTCTTTGGATTTAATAATATTATTTACATGAAGTCAGACAACAGCGCCACGCACATCCGAATGAAAATTCGGATTAGTATGATTTCGTCAGGGATTTGATTTGGATATTCCAATAGGTCTGAATCTCAGAATTTAATCAATTTCGTCCGAATTCGGAACAAAATGAATTGCACATGTCTATTTTGTAGGGTTTTTTTATGGACTTTGCTCCCAGGCTGGCCAAGAGTTAACTGTCTAAGTCACCAATACCACTGCAGCTGTCTGTGAGTGCTGGTGAGTGCCTAGGGCTGTGAGTTTTGCAGGGTCATGGGATGTGTACCAGGTCCAGTTTGACAGTGTAGTTCATTTCTGTGTTTCGTATGGGTTGAGGGAAATTACTTGTTTGTATCTAAGTATCTTGTTTGGTTGTAGTGCAGCGAAGGGGGTAAGTTGCGCAGCGATGAGCAGCAAATATAAATATATATGTAAAGGAATATGCATATATATTTACTGAGAACACACAGCTCCCATTATAGACCACAATGTAAAGGCACTTTTCAGTGCTGTTTTTTTTTTTTTTCAAACACCGCACACCCGCAACTTTTAACCTCTTATAACTGCTTTTAGTGTTTTAGCAGTTATATTTTTATAAAATAAAGATGCTTATTTTTTTTTTCTTTTTAAAACCAAAACACACCACTTCATTTTGGGGGAAATTGGGGGACATTTAGAAAATTAACCAGAGATCTGATCTCTGGTTAAATTTCTGAGCTCTAATTGCTACTGCAAGTTTGCGGTAGCAATAACCAACCACTTGTAATGGCTGGTTATTTATCGCACACCCGTAAACTGGTGAATTTGCCTGTTTGCGGGTGCGCAATAAATTAGCGATCCAGTTGTAATCTAGCCCTCTAGGGTTGGTTGGCATTTAACATATTATAACTATCTTCATATTTACACTTGTATTACATTTCCTGTTAGCATAGTCATCTATATAGGACAGTATATCAGTCATTTATTTTTATTACGATTTATGAAAATTATGTACTTTTGTACTATTATGACAGTATTTTCCAGTATTTTGTATTCCTTATTTATATTACAGAATATTATTATTATTATCGGTTATTTATAAAGCGCCAGCAGATTACGCAGCGCTATACAAAGAATAAAACATTACAGGGATGCATTGCATGCACAAACAAGTACAGTAGGGGTACATTACAGTACTTGTGAAACTGCTTTGCAAATCTGGGATTCTGATGTTAGTTATAACTTTTCACACACTCAATATAAAGCAGCGCTTCTGGTGGACTGACTGGGCTATAAAAATAGAAGTAGACGTAAAATTGGGTGACACAATATACGCACTAGAATAATCGTATTAACTTGCTATAGTTCCTTTTACACCAGTATATATTACTAATACTAGTGACGATAGTGATAAAATATATGTTAAAACATTAAATCATAATAAAATATAATTTTTTTAACAAATTGATTGGTTAAAATTACACACTAATAGAAACAGTACATGTCCACAAATGTCCAAATATATCAAACAGGTATTTGGAAACAGTACCGTAAATAGTAGTTAGTATAACTGTCTTCAAAGTGTCCGTGTAGCACACAGTGTGTATAGATGTTGTCTCCTTGATGCTTCGCTTGTGTAGCCTCCCCAGAAACTTGTAACAGTACTCCAGTCTCCGTTTTGAACAACTAAAAATAAAAAAGAAGGGGACAGGCGCAACCGTGACTCAAAGTATCCGTTTATTTGACACACATATAGGACATACAATATTGCAATTACAGGATTGCAATAGGTTATTCGCCTTTTTTTAAAAAATAATCCAACTCTCCTGGTTAACAGTGTATGGTCTCTGCAGGTGATTTGCGCACTTCTCCTTAAGTGAATTTTCCGCTTGTAGCGATCTGGTCTCTTTTTAGCCGCACTATGGCCTAGATTAAGGCCTAGATTTAGAGTTGGGCGGTAGCCGTCAAAACCAGCGTTAGAGGCTCCTAACGCTGGTTTTTACCGCCCTCTGGTATTTGGAGCCAGTCATTAAAGGGTCTAACGCTCACTTTCCAGCCGTGACTTTTCCATACCGCAGATCCCCTTACGTCAATTGCGTATCCTATCTTTTCAATGGGATCTTTCTAACGCCGGTATTTAGAGTCGTGGCTGGAGTGAGCATTAGAAATCTAACGACAAAACTCCAGCCGCAGAAAAAAGTCAGTAGTTAAGAGCTTTCTGGGCTAACGCCGGTTTATAAAACTCTTAACTACTGTGCTCTAAAGTACACTAACACCCATAAACTACCTATGTACCCCTAAACCGAGGTCCCCCCACATCGCCGCCACTATATTTAAATTTTTTAACCCCTAATCTGTCGCTCCGTACACCGCCGCCAACTACGTTATCCCTATGTACCCCTAATCTGCTGCCCCTAACACCGCCGACCCCTATATTATATTTATTAACCCCTAATCTGCCCCCCACAACGTCGCCGCCAGCTACCTACAATAATTAACCCCTAATCTGCCGACCGGAGCTCACCGCTAGTATAATAAATGTATTAACCCCTAATCCGCCTCACTCCCGCCTCAATAACCCTATAATAAATAGTATTAACCCCTAATCTGCCCTCCCTAACATCGCCGACAGCTAACTTCAAGTATTAACCCCTAATCTGCCGATCGGAGCTCACCGCTACTCTAATAAATTGTTTAACCCCTTAAGATAATTCTAACCCTAACACTAATACCCCCCTAAGTTAAATATAATTTTTATCTAACGAAATAAATTAAGTCTTATTAAATAAATTATTCCTATTTAAATCTAAATACTTACTTGTAAAATAAATCCTAATATAGCTACAAAATAAATTATAATTATATCTTAGCTATTTTAGGATTAATATTTATTTTACAGGCAACTTTGTAATTATTTTAACCAGGTACAATAGCTATTCTTCCGACGACTTCCCGACGAATGACGGTTCCTTTAAGGGACGTCATCCAAGATGGCGTCCCTCGAATTCCGATTGGCTGATAGGATTCTATCAGCCAATCGGAATTAAGGTAGGAAAATTCTGATTGGCTGATGGAATCAGCCAATCAGAATCAAGTTCAGTCCGATTGGCTGATTCAATCAGCCAATCAGATTGAGCTCGCATTCTATTGGCTGTTCCGATCAGCCAATAGAATGCAAGCTCAATCTGATTGGCTGATCGGATCAGCCAATCGGATTGAACTTGATTCTGATTGGCTGATTCCATCAGCCAATCAGAATTTTCCTACCTTAATTCCGATTGGCTGATAGAATCCTATCAGCCAATCGGAATTCGAGGGACACCATCTTGGATGACGTCCCTTAAAGGAACCGTCATTCGTCGGGAAGTCATCAGAAGAAGAAGATGGGTCCGCGGTGGAGGTCTTCAAGATGGAGCCGGTCGTCATTGGATGAAGATAGAAGATGCCGCTTGGAAGAAGATGGTTGCCGGTCTGGATCTACTCTTCTTCCCGGATAGGATGAAGACTTTGGAGCCTCTTCTGGACTTCTTCAGCCGTCGCTTGATAGAAGACTTCAGCCGGATGATGGATGTCTAGCCCCCCGCTTGGGCTTGGATGAAGATTTCGGAGCCTGGAACGATCGGTGATACCTGGCATGGTGAAGACAAGGTAGGAAGATCTTCAGGGGCTTAGTGTTAGGTTTATTTAAGGGGGGTTTGGGTTAGATTAGCGGTATGTGGGTGGTGGGTTGTAATGTTGGGGGGGTATTGTATGTTTTTTTTTACAGGCAAAAGAGCTGAATTCTTTGGGGCATGCCCTGCAAAGGGCCCTTTTAAGGGCTGGTAAGGTAAAAGAGCTTTGAACTTTTGTAATTTAGAATAGGTTAGGGCATTTTTTTATTTTGGGGGTCTTTGTTATTTTATTAGGGGGCTTAGAGTAGGTGTAATTAGTTTAAAATTGTTGTAATTTTTTTCTAATGTTTGTAAATATTTTTTTATTTTTTGTAACTTAGTTCTTTTTTATTTTTTGTACTTTAGTTAGTATATTTAATTGTATTTATTTGTAGGAATTGTATTTAATTTATTGTAGGTAGTTTATTTAATTAATTTATTGATAGTGCAGTGTTAGGTTTGATTGTAATTTAGGTTAGGATTTATTTTACAGGTAATTTTGTAATTATTTTAACTAGGTAGCTATTAAATAGTTATTAACTATTTAATAGCTATTGTACCTGGTTAAAATAAATACAAAGTTGCCTGTAAAATATATATTAATCCTAAAATAGCTACAATATAATTATAATTTATATTGTAGCTATATTAGGGTTTATTTTACAGGTAAGTATTTAGATTTAAATAGGAATAATTTATTTAATAAGAGTTAATTTATTTCGTTAGGGGGGTGTTAGTGTTAGGGTTAGACTTAGCTTTAGGGGTTAATACATTTATTATAGTAGCGGTGAGCTCCGATCGGCAGATTAGGGGTTAATTATTGTAGGTAGCTGGCGGCGACGTTGTGGGGGGCAGATTAGGGGTTAATAAATATAATATAGGGGTCGGCGGTGTTAGGGGCAGCAGATTAGGGGTACATAACTATAATGTATGTTGCGGCGGTGTAGGGAGCGGCAGATTAGGGGTTAATAATAATATGCAGGTGTCAGCGATAGCGGGTGCGGCAGATTAGGGGTTAATAAGTGTAAGGTTAGGGGTGTTTAGACTCGGGGTACATGTTAGGGTGTTAGGTGCAGACTTAGGAAGTGTTTCCCCATAGAAAACAATGGGGCTGCGTAAAGAGCTGAACGCTGCTTTTTTGCAAGTGTTAGGTTTTTTTTCAGCTCAAACAGCCCCATTGTTTTCTATGGGGATATCGTGCACGAGCACGTTTTTGAAGCTGGCCGCGTCTGTAAGCACCGCTGGTATCTAGAGTTGCAGTGGCGTTAAATTATGCTCTACGCTCCCTTTTTGGAGCCTAACGCACTGAAAACCCAGCCATTCTGTGAACTCTAAATACCAGTGGTATTTAAAAGGTGCGGGAGAAAAAAAGCACGCGTAGCTAACGCACCCCTTTGGCCGCCAAACTCTAAATCTAGCCGTAAGAGTTGGGCGGCAGCCGTCAAAACCAGCGTTAGAGGCTCCTAACGCTGGTTTTTACCGCCCTCTGGTATTTGGAGTCAGTCATTAAAGGGTCTAACGCTCACTTTCCAGCCGCAACTTTTCCATACCGCAGATCCCCTTACGTCAATTACGTATCCTATCTTTTCAATGGGATCTTTCTAACGCTGGTATTTAGAGTCGTGGCTGAAGTGAGTGTTAGAAATCTAAAGACAAAACTCCAGCCACAGAAAAAAGTCAGTAGTTAAGAGCTTTCTGGGCTAACGCCGGTTTATAAAGCTCTTAACTACTGTGCTCTAAAGTACACTAACACCCATAAACTACCTATGCACCCCTAAACCGAGGTCCCCCCCCCACTTCGCCGCCACTATATTTAAATTTTTTAACCCCTAATCTGCCGCTCCGTACACCGCCGCCACTTACGTTATCCCTATGTACCCCTAATCTGCTGCCCCTAACACCGCCGACCCCTATATTATATTTATTAACCCCTAATCTGCCCCCCACAACGTCACCGCCAGCTACCTACAATAATTAACCCCTAATCTGCTGACCGGAGCTCACCGCTAGTATAATAAATGTATTAACCCCTAATCCGCCTCACTCCCGCCTCAATAACCCTATAATAAATAGTATTAACCCCTAATCTACCCTCCCTAACATCGCCGACAGCTAACTTCAAGTATTAACCCCTAATCTGCCGATCGGAGCTCACCGCTACTCTAATAAATTGTTTAACCCCTTAAGATAATTCTAACCCTAACACTAATACCCCCCTAAGTTAAATATAATTTTTATCTAACGAAATAAATTAAGTCTTATTAAATAAATTATTCCTATTTAAATCTAAATACTTACTTGTAAAATAAATCCTAATATAGCTACAAAATAAATTATAATTATATCTTAGCTATTTTAGGATTAATATTTATTTTACAGGCAACTTTGTAATTATTTTAACCAGGTACAATAGCTATTCTTCCGACGACTTCCCGACGAATGACGGTTCCTTTAAGGGACGTCATCCAAGATGGCGTCCCTCGAATTCCGATTGGCTGATAGGATTCTATCAGCCAATCGGAATTAAGGTAGGAAAATTCTGATTGGCTGATGGAATCAGCCAATCAGAATCAAGTTCAGTCCGATTGGCTGATTCAATCAGCCAATCAGATTGAGCTCGCATTCTATTGGCTGTTCCGATCAGCCAATAGAATGCAAGCTCAATCTGATTGGCTGATCGGATCAGCCAATCGGATTGAACTTGATTCTGATTGGCTGATTCCATCAGCCAATCAGAATTTTCCTACCTTAATTCCGATTGGCTGATAGAATCCTATCAGCCAATCGGAATTCGAGGGACACCATCTTGGATGACGTCCCTTAAAGGAACCGTCATTCGTCGGGAAGTCATCAGAAGAAGAAGATGGGTCCGCGGTGGAGGTCTTCAAGATGGAGCCGGTCGTCATTGGATGAAGATAGAAGATGCCGCTTGGAAGAAGATGGTTGCCGGTCTGGATCTACTCTTCTTCCCGGATAGGATGAAGACTTTGGAGCCTCTTCTGGACTTCTTCAGCCGTCGCTTGATAGAAGACTTCAGCCGGATGATGGATGTCTAGCCCCCCGCTTGGGCTTGGATGAAGATTTCGGAGCCTGGAACGATCGGTGATACCTGGCATGGTGAAGACAAGGTAGGAAGATCTTCAGGGGCTTAGTGTTAGGTTTATTTAAGGGGGGTTTGGGTTAGATTAGCGGTATGTGGGTGGTGGGTTGTAATGTTGGGGGGGTATTGTATGTTTTTTTTTACAGGCAAAAGAGCTGAATTCTTTGGGGCATGCCCTGCAAAGGGCCCTTTTAAGGGCTGGTAAGGTAAAAGAGCTTTGAACTTTTGTAATTTAGAATAGGTTAGGGCATTTTTTTATTTTGGGGGTCTTTGTTATTTTATTAGGGGGCTTAGAGTAGGTGTAATTAGTTTAAAATTGTTGTAATTTTTTTCTAATGTTTGTAAATATTTTTTTATTTTTTGTAACTTAGTTCTTTTTTATTTTTTGTACTTTAGTTAGTATATTTAATTGTATTTATTTGTAGGAATTGTATTTAATTTATTGTAGGTAGTTTATTTAATTAATTTATTGATAGTGCAGTGTTAGGTTTGATTGTAATTTAGGTTAGGATTTATTTTACAGGTAATTTTGTAATTATTTTAACTAGGTAGCTATTAAATAGTTATTAACTATTTAATAGCTATTGTACCTGGTTAAAATAAATACAAAGTTGCCTGTAAAATATATATTAATCCTAAAATAGCTACAATATAATTATAATTTATATTGTAGCTATATTAGGGTTTATTTTACAGGTAAGTATTTAGATTTAAATAGGAATAATTTATTTAATAAGAGTTAATTTATTTCGTTAGGGGGGTGTTAGTGTTAGGGTTAGACTTAGCTTTAGGGGTTAATACATTTATTATAGTAGCGGTGAGCTCCGATCGGCAGATTAGGGGTTAATTATTGTAGGTAGCTGGCGGCGACGTTGTGGGGGGCAGATTAGGGGTTAATAAATATAATATAGGGGTCGGCGGTGTTAGGGGCAGCAGATTAGGGGTACATAACTATAATGTATGTTGCGGCGGTGTAGGGAGCGGCAGATTAGGGGTTAATAATAATATGCAGGTGTCAGCGATAGCGGGTGCGGCAGATTAGGGGTTAATAAGTGTAAGGTTAGGGGTGTTTAGACTCGGGGTACATGTTAGGGTGTTAGGTGCAGACTTAGGAAGTGTTTCCCCATAGAAAACAATGGGGCTGCGTAAAGAGCTGAACGCTGCTTTTTTGCAAGTGTTAGGTTTTTTTTCAGCTCAAACAGCCCCATTGTTTTCTATGGGGATATCGTGCACGAGCACGTTTTTGAAGCTGGCCGCGTCTGTAAGCACCGCTGGTATCTAGAGTTGCAGTGGCGTTAAATTATGCTCTACGCTCCCTTTTTGGAGCCTAACGCACTGAAAACCCAGCCATTCTGTGAACTCTAAATACCAGTGGTATTTAAAAGGTGCGGGAGAAAAAAAGCACGCGTAGCTAACGCACCCCTTTGGCCGCCAAACTCTAAATCTAGCCGTAAGAGTTGGGCGGCAGCCGTCAAAACCAGCGTTAGAGGCTCCTAACGCTGGTTTTTACCGCCCTCTGGTATTTGGAGTCAGTCATTAAAGGGTCTAACGCTCACTTTCCAGCCGCAACTTTTCCATACCGCAGATCCCCTTACGTCAATTACGTATCCTATCTTTTCAATGGGATCTTTCTAACGCTGGTATTTAGAGTCGTGGCTGAAGTGAGTGTTAGAAATCTAAAGACAAAACTCCAGCCACAGAAAAAAGTCAGTAGTTAAGAGCTTTCTGGGCTAACGCCGGTTTATAAAGCTCTTAACTACTGTGCTCTAAAGTACACTAACACCCATAAACTACCTATGCACCCCTAAACCGAGGTCCCCCCCCCACTTCGCCGCCACTATATTTAAATTTTTTAACCCCTAATCTGCCGCTCCGTACACCGCCGCCACTTACGTTATCCCTATGTACCCCTAATCTGCTGCCCCTAACACCGCCGACCCCTATATTATATTTATTAACCCCTAATCTGCCCCCCACAACGTCACCGCCAGCTACCTACAATAATTAACCCCTAATCTGCTGACCGGAGCTCACCGCTAGTATAATAAATGTATTAACCCCTAATCCGCCTCACTCCCGCCTCAATAACCCTATAATAAATAGTATTAACCCCTAATCTACCCTCCCTAACATCGCCGACAGCTAACTTCAAGTATTAACCCCTAATCTGCCGATCGGAGCTCACCGCTACTCTAATAAATTGTTTAACCCCTTAAGCTAATTCTAACCCTAACACTAACACCCCCCTAAGTTAAATATAATTTTTATCTAACGAAATAAATTGTCTTGTTAAATAAATTATTCCTATTTAAATCTAAATACTTACCTGTAAAATAAATCCTAATATAGCTACAATATAAATTATAATTATATCTTAGCTATTTTAGGATTAATATGTATTTTACAGGCAACTTTGTAATTATTTTAACCAGGTACAATAGCTATTAAATAGTTAATAACTATTTAATAGCTACCTAGTTAAAATAATTACAAAATTACCTGTAAAATAAATCCAAACCTAAGTTACAATTAAACCTAACACTACACTATCAATAAATTAATTAAATAAAATACCTACAATAATCTACAATTAAACCTAACACTACACTATCAATAAATTAATTAAATACAATACCTACAAATAACTACAATTAAATAAACTAACTAAAGTACAAAAAATAAAAAAGAACTAAGTTACAAAAAATAAAAAAATATTTACAAACATTAGAAAAAAATTAAAACAATTTTAAACTAATTACACCTACTCTAAGCCCTCTAATAAAATAACAAAGACCCCCAAAATAAAAAAATGCCCTACCCTATTCTAAATTACAAAAGTTCAAAGCTCTTTTACCTTACCAGCCCTTAAAAGGGCCCTTTGCGGGGCATGCCCCAAAGAATTCAGCTCTTTTGCCTGTAAAAAAAACATACAATACCCCCCCAACATTACAACCCACCACCCACATACCCCTAATCTAACCCAAACCCCCCTTAAATAAACCTAACACTAAGCCCCTGAAGATCTTCCTAACTTGTCTTCACCATGCCAGGTATCACCGATCGTTCCAGGCTCCGAAATCTTCATCCAAGCCCAAGCGGGGGGCTAGACATCCATCCTCGGGCTGAAGTCTTCTATCAAGCGAGGGCTGAAGAAGTCCAGAAGAGGCTCCAAAGTCTTCATCCTATTCAGGAAGAAGAGTAGATCCGGACCGGCAACCATCTTCTTCCAAGCGGCATCTTCTATCTTCATCCAATGACGACCGGCTCCATCTTGAAGACCTCCACCGCGGACCCATCTTCTTCTTCCGACGACTTCCCGACGAATGACGGTTCCTTTAAGGGACGTCATACAAGATGGCGTCCCTCGAATTCCGATTGGCTGATAGGATTCTATCAGCCAATCGGAATTAAGGTAGGAAAATTCTGATTGGCTGATGGGATCAGCCAGTCAGAATCAAGTTCAATCCGATTGGCTGATTCAATCAGCCAATCAGATTGAGCTCGCATTCTATTTGCTGTTCCAATCAGCCAATAGAATGCAAGCTCAATCTGATTGGCTGATCGAATCAGCCAATCGGATTGAACTTGATTCTGATTGGCTGATTCCATCAGCCAATCAGAATTTTCCTACCTTAATTCCGATTGGCTGATAGAATCCTATCAGCCAATCGGAATTCGAGGGACGCCATCTTGGATGACGTCCCTTAAAGGAACCGTCATTCGTCGGGAAGTCGTTGGAAGAAGAAGATGGATCCGCGGTGGAGGTCTTCAAGATGGAGCCGGTCGTCATTGGATAAAGATAGAAGATGCCGCTTGGAAGAAGATGGTTGCCGGTCCGGATCTACTCTTCTTCCCGGATAGGATGAAGACTTTGGAGCCTCTTCTGGACTTCTTCAGCCGTCGCTTGATAGAAGACTTCAGCCGGATGATGGATGTCTAGCCCCCGCTTGGGCTTGGATGAAGATTTCGGAGCCTGGAACGATTGGTGATACCTGGCATGGTGAAGACAAGGTAGGAAGATCTTCAGGGGCTTAGTGTTAGGTTTATTTAAGGGGGGTTTGGGTTAGATTAGGGGTATGTGGGTGGTGGGTTGTAATGTTGGGGGGGTATTGTATGTTTTTTTTACAGGCAAAAGAGCTGAATTCTTTGGGGCATGCCCCGCAAAAGGCCCTTTTAAGGGCTGGTAAGGTAAAAGAGCTTTGAACTTTTGTAATTTAGAATAGGGTAGGGCATTTTTTTATTTTGGGGGTCTTTGTTATTTTATTAGGGGGCTTAGAGTAGGTGTAATTAGTTTAAAATTGTTGTAATTTTTTTCTAATGTTTGTAAATATTTTTGTATTTTTTGTAACTTAGTTCTTTTTTATTTTTTGTACTTTAGTTAGTTTATTTAATTGTATTTATTTGTAGGAATTGTATTTAATTTATTTATTGATAGTGTAGTGTTAGGTTTAATTGTAACTTAGGTTAGGATTTATTTTACAGGTAATTTTGTAATTATTTTAACTAGGTAGCTATTAAATAGTTATTAACTATTTAATAGCTATTGTACCTGGTTAAAATAAATACAAAGTTGCCTGTAAAATAAATATTAATCCTAAAATAGCTACAATATAATTATAATTTATATTGTAGCTATATTAGGGTTTATTTTACAGGTAAGTATTTAGATTTAAATAGGAATAATTTATTTAATAAGAGTTAATTTATTTTGTTAGATAAAAATTATATTTAACTTAGGGGGGTGTTAGTGTTAGGGTTAGACTTAGCTTTAGGGGTTAATACATTTATTATAGTAGCGGTGAGCTCCGATCGGCAGATTAGGGGTTAATTATTGTAGGTAGCTGGCGGCGACGTTGTGGGGGGCAGATTAGGGGTTAATAAATATAATATAGGGGTCGGCGGTGTTAGGGGCAGCAGATTAGGGGTACATAACTATAATGTATGTTGCGGCGGTGTAGGGAGTGGCAGATTAGGGGTTAATAATAATATGCAGGTGTCAGCGATAGCGGGGGTGGAAGATTTGGGGTTAATAAGTGTAAGGCTAGGGGTGTTTAGACTCGGGGTACATGTTAGAGTGTTAGGTGCAGACTTAGGAAGTGTTTCCCCATAGAAAACAATGGCGCTGCGTTAAGAGCTGAACGCTGCTTTTTTGCAGGTGTTAGTTTTTTTTTCAGCTCAAACAGCCCCATTGTTTTCTATGGGGGAATCGTGCACGAGCACGTTTTTGAAGCTGGCCGCGTCCGTAAGCACCGCTGGTATCTAGAGTTGCAGTGGCATTAAATTATGCTCTACGCTCCCTTTTTGGAGCCTAACGCACTGAAAACCCAGCCATTCTGTGAACTCTAAATACCAGCGGTATTTAAAAGGTGCGGGAGAAAAAAAGCATGCGTAGCTAACGCACCCCTTTGGCCGCCAAACTCTAAATCTAGCCGTATGTGCGGACACTTCAGAACCCGGTCTGTTCTTTCAGTCTCAGATTCCCAAGTAACTTTTCATCTTACTGAACACGTTTCATCCGCTGCACGGGCGGACTTTCTCAACAGATGATTTTATGATTTTGGTATTTTTATATATATATATATATCAGATTACTGTGGGTTGGTAAACTGCAGGATTCTCCCAGCCCTGTCTCTCTGGGCTTCAGCTGCTCACTGAGAGAGAGCTCTCTCAGTGAGCAGCTGAAGCCCAGAGAGACAGGACTGGGAATCATCTGTTGAGAAAGTCCGCCCGTGCAGCGGATGAAATGCGTTCAGTAAGAAGAAAAGTTACTTGGGAATCTGAGACTGAAAGAACAGACCGGGTTTGCACACTTCTCCTTAAGTGAAGCTTCCACTGCTCTGAGCAGGAGGACAGGAATCCCCACAATTCAACCCGATCGAGTATGATCGGGTTGATTGACACCTCCCTGCTGGTGGCCCATTGGTGAGCTTCTGGTGCAATGCTGAAAATGGAGAGCGTATTGCTCTCTGCATTCAGCGAGGTCTTGCGCACCTGATCCACACTGTCGGATCAGGTCCGCAAGACATTTGATACATAGGCCCCTCAGAGTCAGATGGAGAAAACTCCATGGTCTTGGTACCCAAATCAGTAATATCCTCTATTCCATCAAAACAGGACTTTTCCTCACTTATTATGCAAGTGAAACAACGTATAAAGAATTAAATCTCAGACCTTAAAATGACATAGAAATTGGGAACAGAGTTGATAGTCTGGAAAAGGATTTGCAGTCTCACGCAACTGCTGTTGCTAAAGTAAATATGCACATGAAACAACAAGATCAGTCCATACAGCAGCTAGAAGACAAAGTAGAGGATCTTGATATTCCAGAATCAGTGGAAACTTCAGAGCTACCTGGATATCTGCAATCTTTATTTGCATCCCTAAGAAATACAGAAGAGACATCACCGGTTGAAATGTACAGAGCCCACAGGGCATTGAGGCCAAAACCCCCTGAAGATGCGCCTCCTAGGGATGTGATCGTCAACTACCAAATAAAAGAGCAGCTAATGAGAGCAGCTATTGATAAACACTGAATCCAAAAAGATGGCTCTACTGTCCAGTTCTTCACTGACTTGTCGGGTAGGACGCTGTACCGAAGAAAAGAACGTGCACCACTCACGAGACTTCTACAATCAAGAAACATTAACTACGGATGGAGTTACCCATTCCAACTAGTGGCTACATGGAAAAACAGACGGGCCACTTGCTCATCACCACAAGATATAGAAGAATGTTGCCATAAACTGGAAATTCTGCCTCCAACTGTTAAAGTGGACACACGCTAAAGATCCACGTCAAGTATCATCACCCCCACAGGACCACTACCTCAAGGCAAAGAATGGCAATTCGTCCAGCGCAGAAGATCTAGACCACAAAATCTTGATGACACTCTGGTTTACCCGGGATGAAGATTTAACTGTCCAAATATGGATCAATATAGAAATAGAAAATAGAAAAAAGGGAACAGAAAATGGGAAAAAAGGAAAAGGAAGAGAAAAGAGAAGAGAAGGAAAGGAAAGAAAAAAAAAAGAACATTATATATGAGATCTGCAGTAATAGACCAGTTTAGTGATATATTTAGGTTAACTGCTGATGTTAATTATAAATGTTAATTGTAAATTAACTGTTTTTTTCTTGAGCAAGTTCATAAATCTAAATAGTACTTAATTGTATACCTCTTAGGTTGGATAAATTCCAGTAGGAATCTCATTAGCCATTACTCCCTTCCCCTACATAAAGAAAGTTCATCATGTTATTAAAGTTATAGTTTGTTATACTATGAAATTGCAAAGAATGTATTGCAGAGAATTGATGTATGTTAACAGGCTCTTATTTACAGGATGGTTTTTATGCACAACATGACAGAAACTCTGATCCAATTTATTTCCCAAAATGTAAAAGGGTTTAATGTCCCCCATAAAAGATCACTGGCATTCCGAGATATACTTCAGAGAGGAGGAGATATAGTTTGTTTACAGGAAACTCACTTTAAAAGAGGCTCCTTCCCAAAATATATGAATAGTGCATATCCTCAACATTTCCATAGTGCACACAATAATAAAAAAATTAACGGTGTCAGCATTCTTATACATAAGTTGAAAAAAGAGTGTGTCACTGAGCGCCTACTACAAAGATGACCCTTAGCTCTAATAAAATGACCCCTAGCGGTCAGAGAGTGTATGGAGAATCAGAAGAAGTATTATCAAAGCGCCAAATAACAATGGCAGCGTCTAAATGGTATACAATGAGTATAATTCAAGCACTTGCTTTTGAATAAAAATATAACAATGTAACAGTTTAGATAATTTAATGTGACAATATAAAATGATGTGACATTTTGTAATTAAAACTTGTTACAATTAAAACAATAATCGAGGATCCAAGATTTTACAATATTTAAAATACCAAACTCCTTGGGAGATGGCAAGAGTTGCAATACAAGATACAAAATACAAATAACAAAATGACTTCTTGAAAGTAGGCCTATGGGCGTGTTGGAGCGGTGTTCTTAGTACCTTGAATCTAAGAAATGTATCTTCACCGTGTGGTGAAAGATTGTAAGCTTGTTAAATATTATGTGTCAAAGTCGATAGTGTATTGATTAAAAACAAACAAAATAAAAAATTCCTTGAAAAAATATTTTTGAAAAATAGTGAAAAAACTGCACGAAAAAAGGATTAGCAGAGAACAGTGTAAATGGAAAAAAAAACAGTAAAAGTCCAAAACCGGTGCTTATCTAAGTGCAACCCGTCTTCATAACTGATTGACAGTAAAAGTAATGTCAGTAAAAATATATAATAGTGAAAATGTGGTCTTCACAAATGTGTTCAAATATAATCCGGTGATCAAAATAAAAAAGAATTGTGATCAAAAAGTCAAGTGAAAAAAAGAAGAAAAGAATGTCTGTTCAAATTGGTGTAAAACAGTCACACAGCCAAAAATGTGTATGTGATGATTATCCTCCAAGATTGGGGGTGCAATGTGTCTTCTAAGCAAAGAATTCAACTCGCTGCAGATAAAAGTCCTTCTGCCAAAAAAAGAAATAAACAATAGTGTAGATGGTTTAAAAAGGATAATAATATTAGAATGTCACTCTACACTATTGTTTATTTCTTTTTTTGGCAGAAGGACTTTTATCTGCAGCGAGTTGAATTCTTTGCTTAGAAGACACATTGCACCCCCAATCTTGGAGGATAATCATCACATACACATTTTTGGCTGTGTGACTGTTTTACACCAATTTGAACAGACATTCTTTTCTTCTTTTTTTCACTTGACTTTTTGATCACAATTCTTTTTTATTTTGATCACCGGATTATATTTGAACACATTTGTGAAGACCACATTTTCACTATTATATATTTTTACTGACATTACTTTTACTGTCAATCAGTTATGAAGACGGGTTGCACTTAGATAAGCACCGGTTTTGGACTTTTACTGGATTTTTTTCCATTTACACTGTTCTCTGCTAATCCTTTTTTCGTGCAGTTTTTTCACTATTTTTCAAAAATATTTTTTCAAGGAATTTTTTATTCTGTTTGTTTTTAATCAATACACTATCGACTTTGACACATAATATTTAACAAGCTTACAATCTTTCACCACACGGTGAAGATACATTTCTTAGATTCAAGGTACTAAGAACACTGCTCCAACACGCCCATAGGCCTACTTTCAAGAAGTCATTTTGTTATTTGTATTTTGTATCTTGTATTGCAATTCTTGCCATCTCCCAAGGAGTTTGGTATTTTAAATATTGTAAAATCTTGGATCCTCGATTATTGTTTTAATTGTAACAAGTTTTAATTACAAAATGTCACATCATTTTATATTGTCACATTAAATTATCTAAACTGTTACATTGTTATATTTTTATTCAAAAGCAAGTGCTTGAATTATACTCATTGTATACCATTTAGACCCTGCCATTGTTATTTGGCGCTTTGATAATACTTCTTCTGATTCTTTATACATAGGTTGATCCCGTTTACGTTAATTGATCAGAAAAAAAGACAAAGAGGGTATATTCTTAACCATAAGTGGCCTAATATATAACAAACCAGTAACTATAATAAACATATATGCTCCCAATCAAAAACAGGCTCCCTTTTTCAAATCTCTCATTACGTACATTCAAGATATACATATAGGTCAACTAATGGTGTTAGGAAACTTTATTACTGTGACAGACCCTTCTGTCAGGACTGAAGGAGTTAATTGTGTTTAGCTAAGAAACTAATTTCTAAAGACAGGTTTTCTGGCCTCAGCTATTGTGTGCTATAATTACATTTAAGTAATAAACAGGCCATTGTTTAATCACCCTCAGAGAGCAGACGCTAGGTGATAAGACAAGCCAAATGTGTTTAAGTTGTTATCTGCCTAAGTAAAGTATTTAAGTAATGTAATTCTACTGTTTCATAAAAGGGCGTCTTCCCCTTTTTATCTAAATGTACAAGAGTCTTTCAACCCCCCCATCTGGGGTCAAACCTGTATAAATACTAGGCATCTAGCCTTTAATAAATGTCATTCTGTTTTAAACCTGAAACTGGCTGGGTTGTGAATTGCTGATTCCCTATGCAGGACATTGTTCATCTGGTATTAACCCTTGGTACACTGTTGGTACTGTAACATTGGTGGCAAGCGACGGAATGAACCTTATCGCCCAGAAGAGCAACTACACAAGCCAGTAACCTCAGGAAGAGGGGGATTATTACAATACTGACTAAGATGGAAAGAGTACCAGGAACAGAAGGAACCAATGGGCCCAGCATAGCAGACAGAACCCCTGAAGAAGCAAGCTTTGATCGGGCGGTTAAAATAAGACTGGCATATTATGGCCCCAACCCATCTGCGGAAATTATCGACCGGGTCATAGCAGCTGTGGAGGCCAACCTACTTCGCCAAAGCGGCGCTGCAGCAAATCCAGTGGAAAAGAGAAAAGTAAATTTTGCAGCTTTTAAAAACTTCCTGGAAACAGAAGGAGAGATTGATGGGTACCTTGCGGATTTTGAGAGGCAATGTGCACTACACAAGGTACCCGCAGAGGACTGGGTCACGATATTATCCGGAAAATTATCCGGCCGGGCCAGTGAGGCTTTTCGGGCCATTCCAGATGAGGAAGTCGGGGATTATAATACTGTAAAAGAGGCTCTGCTCTCCAGGTATGCGGTTACACCGGAGGCATACCGGAGGCGGTTCAGAGACACTGTTAAATTAGCTGGAGATTCCTACCTTGAGTGGGCATGTAAGGTGCACCGCACAGCAGCTCACTGGATAGCGGGGTGCCAAGCCGTATCTGGGGAAGAGGTGCTGCAGCTATTCCTGTTGGAACATTGCTTCGACAAGTTACCCGCAGGAGTTCGAGAGTGGGTTCGGGACCGTAAACCCTCCACCCTGCATGAAGCGGCTCGCTTGGCAGATGAGTATACGGATGCCCACAAACTGGACACTGCTACCACTAAGCCCCCTGCTAGAGTGGAGTACAGACCCCCAGTCACCCCAGCAGCTGCCAGTTACCAACCCCCGGCGCACCGCTATACCACACGGCATCTGGCCACGAACTACCCTCAGAGAACCCGGTTCAATTCGCGGGGCTACTCACAACCGATTCGATGCTTTGGATGTAAGCAACTAGGGCACAAAAGACCAGAGTGTCCCCTAAATACAGCGAACCAAGCACAGTCCTGGAGAAGACCTGCCGGCGGAATCACACGTAACCCTCAGCCTGCGGCCCGCTACGTAGAGGCGCAAGAATGCTGGAGCATCCTACATGAGGCAGACCTTGTGCAAGCTGCCCACCGGAATAACCGGCAACTGGTTAAAGTGAATGGGAAGAAGGTCAGTGGTCTACGGGATACTGGTGCTACCATGACCTTGCTTCAAAAGAACTTGGTGTCTGAGAAACAGTACACTGGAGACACTGTGGCTGTGAGGGTAGCAGGGGGCGATGTGTTCAGCCTACCTGTTGCCAGGGTACATTTGGATTGGGGAGTGGGCGCTAGACCTGTGAATGTGGGGGTCAAGAAGGACTTACCTGCTGATGTTCTTCTTGGAAATGACTTGGCTCCCCTTGTTTCTGCCTATGCTCCCATGGGTCCCGCTGATGTTAACCCTGTGACTACCCGTGCTCAGATCCGTGCAGCAGAGACTGACCCCCCTGCTGCTAAGCCCCAGGACGCTGAGCTCAGTAAATCTCTATCCGCTATTGATACGTGGAAGTCCTGTTACACATGCGCTGATGAAGGAGAAGAGGAGCGCAGAGGAAAAAGCACGTTTAGAACGTGAATCTCTGCTAGACAAGCTGCACCGACAGACTGCAGAAAACACCAGCTTGAGAGTGGGACATGAAACATTAAAGACAAACTTAGCGACACTTGAGGAGAAGCTGACGCTGGCTCATAGTGAGGTGCAGCAACTCAAGGGCACCCTATGTCAGTATGAAGGGATTGTGGATACCTATAAAGAGCAGGTACAGAAAACTCGTAAAGAAGCTGATGGGATTTTGAAGGACTGTTTAGCCCTAGTCTGGGCACTGAGGAAGTTGAACCCTTCTTTGTATGGACAGGAATTCTCTCTCATAACGGGAATACAGATGGATTGTCCTGGCAAACTGACATGCCTACCACCTCCTAGTCCGGTCATCCCCAGGTTGACCCGCCAAAGGGTCAAGCCGGGTCTGCCGGAGTGTTCCACAAGGGGGGAGATATGTGACAGACCCTTCTGTCAGGACTGAAGGAGTTAATTGTGTTTAGCTAAGAAACTAATTTCTAAAGACAGGTTTTCTGGCCTCAGCTATTGTGTGCTATAATTACATTTAAGTAATAAACAGGCCATTGTTTAATCACCCTCAGAGAGCAGACGCTAGGTGATAAGACAAGCCAAATGTGTTTAAGTTGTTATCTGCCTAAGTAAAGTATTTAAGTAATGTAATTCTACTGTTTCATAAAAGGGCGTCTTCCCCTTTTTATCTAAATGTACAAGAGTCTTTCAACCCCCTCATCTGGGGTCAAACCTGTATAAATACTAGGCATCTAGCCTTTAATAAATGTCATTCTGTTTTAAACCTGAAACTGGCTGGGTTGTGAATTGCTGATTCCCTATGCAGGACATTGTTCATCTGGTATTAACCCTTGGTATACTGTTGGTACTGTAACAATTACCTTTTTGATTCCCAAACTAGATAGCTCCAACCTAAATATACGCATTGCCAAAAATACCCTTAAATCACTCTGGAATCTTATAAATATACTTGGCCTACACGATCCTTGGATAATTTCTAACCCAAACAAAAGAGACTACACCTTTTTCTCCAGCCCAAATAAAACATATTCTAGGATAGACAACATTTTAATAGACCATATAACCTTATTACACATTTCAGAAATAAGCATTTAACATACAGCCTGGTCGAACCTTTCTATGGTTAAATGTAAACTTAAATGGCCCTCTGCTCCCATAAGAGAGTTTATGTGGAGATTAGATGACTCTCTCTTACTGGACCCTGAAATTAACAAAACTCTTGAAACAGAATTAAAATATTTCTTTATCATAAACACACACGGCGATATTGAGCCCGCAACCATTTGGGAAATGCATAAAAGCTACATTAGAGGGATTTTGATCAAACTTAAGGCCACTAAAAATAAAAAACAAAGACCTAGATTTGGAGTTTGGCGTTAGCCGTGAAAACCAGCGTTAGAGGCTCCTAACGCTGGTTTTAGGCTACCGCCGGTATTTGGAGTCACTCAAAATAGGGTCTAACGCTCACTTTTCAGCCGCGACTTTTCCATACCGCAGATCCCCTTACGTCAATTGCGTATCCTATCTTTTCAATGGGATCTTTCTAACTCCGGTATTTCGAGTCGTTTCTGAAGTGAGCGTTAGACATCTAACAACAAAACTCCAGCCGCAGGAAAAAAGTCAGTAGTTAAGAGCTTTCTGGGCTAACGCCGGTTTATAAAGCTCTTAACTACTGTACTCTAAAGTACACTAACACCCATAAACTACCTATGTACCCCTAAACCGAGACCCCCCCACATCGCCGACACTCGAATAAAATTTTTTAACCCCTAATCTGCCGACCGCCACCTACGTTATCCTTATGTACCCCTAATCTGCTGCCCCTAACACCGCCGACCCCTGTATTATATTTATTAACCCCTAATCTGCCGCCCCAGCTATCGCTGACCCCTGCATATTATTATTAACCCCTAATCTGCCGCTCCGTAAACCGCCGCTACTTACATTATTCCTATGTACCCCTAATCTGCTGCCCTAACATCGCCGACCCCTATATTATATTTATTAACCCCTAATCTGCCCCCGACAACGTCGCCTACACTTATTAACCCCTAATCTGCCGACCGGACCACACCGCTACTATAATAAAGTTATTAACCCCTAATCCGCCTCACTAAGCCTATAATAAATAGTATTAACCCCTAATCTGCCCTCCCTAACATCGCCGACACCTAACTTCAATTATTAACCCCTAATCTGCCGACCCAATCTCGCCGCTATTCTAATAAATGTATTAACCCCTAAAGCTAAGTCTAACCCTAACACTAACACCCCCCTAAATTAAATATAATTTAAATCTAACGAAATTAATTATCTCTTATTAAATAAATTATTCCTATTTAAAGCTAAATACTTACCTGTAAAATAAATCCTAATATAGCTACAATATAAATTATAATTATATTATAGCTATTTTAGGATTAATATTTATTTTACAGGTAACTTTGTATTTATTTTAACCAGGTACAATAGCTATTAAATAGTTAAGAACTATTTAATAGCTAAAATAGTTAAAATAATTACAAATTTACCTGTAAAAGAAATCCTAACCTAAGTTACAATTAAACCTAACACTATGCTATCAATAAATTAATTAAATAAACTACCTACAATTACCTACAATTAACCTAACACTACACTATCAATAAATTAATTAAATACAATTCCTACAAATAAATACAATTAAATAAACTTGCTAAAGTACAAAAAATAAAAAAGAACTAAGTTACAAAAAATAAAAAAATATTTACAAACATAAGAAAAATATTACAACAATTTTAAACTAATTACACCTACTCTAAGCCCCCTAATAAAATAACAAAGCCCCCAAAATAAAAAATGCCCTACCCTATTCTAAATAACTAAAGTTCAAAGCTCTTTTACCTTACCAGCCCTGAACAGGGCCCTTTGCGGGGCATGCCCCAAGAAGTTCAGCTCTTTTGCCTGTAAAAGAAAAAATACAATACCCAAGCCCCCCAACATTACAACCCACCACCCACATACCCCTAATCTAACCCAAACCCCCCTTAAATAAACCTAACACTAAGCCCCTGAAGATCTTCCTACCTTATCTTCACCTCACCGGGTTCAACGATCTGTCCAGAAGAGCTCCTCCGATGTCCTGATCCAAGCCCAAGCGGGGGGCTGAAGAGGTCCATGATCCGGATGAAGTCTTCATCCAAGCGGGAGCTGAAGAGGTCCATGATCCGGATGAAGTCTTCTATCAACGGCATCTTCAATCTTCTTTCTTCCGGATCCATCTTGCAGACCTCCGACGCGGAACATCCTGCTGGCCCGACGGACTAACGACGAATGACGTTCCTTTAAGGGACATCATCCAAGATGGCGTCCCTCGAATTCCGATTGGCTGATAGGATTCTATCAGCCAATCGGAATTAAGGTAGGAATATTCTGATTGGCTGATGGAATCAGCCAATCAGATTCAAGTTCAATCCGATTGTCTGATTCAATCAGCCAATCAGATTGAACTCGCAATCTATTGGCTGTTCCGATCAGCCAATAGAATGCGAGCTCAATCTGATTGGCTGATTGGATCAGCCAATCGGATTGAACTTGATTCTGATTGGCTGATTCCATCAGCCAATCAGAATATTCCTACCTTAATTCCGATTGGCTGATAGAATCCTATCAGCCAATCGGAATTCGAGGGACGCCATCTTGGGGGCGGCAGATTAGGGGTTAATAAGTGTAAGGCTAGGGGTGTTTAGACTCGGGGTACATGTTAGGATGTTAGGTGCAGACGTAGAAGTGTTTCCCCATAGCAAACAATGGGGCTGCGTTAAGAGCTGAACGCGGCTTTTTTGCAGGTGTTAGGTTTTTTTTCAGCTCAAACAGCCCCATTATTTCCTATGGGGGAATCGTGCACAAGCACGTTTTTGAGGCTGGCCGCTTGCGTAAGCAACTCTGGTATCGAGAGTTGAAGCTGCGTTAAAAATGCTCTACGCTCCTTTTTTGGAGCCTAACGCTGCCTTTTTGTGGACTCTCAATACCAGAGTTATTTTTATGGTGCGGCCAGAAAAAAGCCGGCGTTAGTTTTTCGGGTCATTACCGACAAAACTCCAAATCTAGCTGAAAGAGAGGAATATACACATATAGCTAATGAAACATCACAATTAGATTATTTACACAAATTGCACCCACTCGAAGAAAAACTCCAACAACAATTGAAATTCTATAGAGAAAAGATAACATCTTATTTACATATAAAAGCACAATCAATAGCCTTTAAGCTGAAATAAAAATGTTACACAAATGCAAATAAACCGGGGCGACTTCTAGCAAGATCCCTAAAAACCAAGCAGATTAAATCATATATATACTCCATTAATAAACCTGATGGGACCAAAGCGGAGGACACAAAACAAATAGCTGAAATTTTTAAGAATTATTACCACTATTTGTATAACTTATTCCCCAACAGACTTCAGACAAAACATATTGACAAAAGCAAAGCTTATCTAGAAGATATTCAAATACCTTCCATTTCTGTAGATGATAGTATGACAGACTCCAATTAATAAAAAAAGAGGTATTCAAAGCTATAAAAACCTTGAAAATAGATAAAGCCCCAGGTCCTGACGGATTCTCCGGTTCCTACTACAAATTATATAGTCACCTTCTAATTCCACATCTATTAAAGTAATTTCCACAAATAGATAATGGAAGTCTTCTTCCAGACAAAATGCTTCAAGCATATATAACAGTTCTCCCCAAACCTGGGGGAAAAAAATGACATACCTGCTAACTTCCGGCCAATCTCTATTTTAATCATAGACCTAAAAATCTTTGGCAAAATATTGGCAGCAAGACTCAATAGAATCTTAACAACTTTAATTTCACCAGATCAAGTGGGCTTTGTACCGCGAAGAGAGGCAAGAGATAACACTGTTACAATCTGTGACATCTTAGAATATATTAATAAAAATTACATTTCATCAATTATGTTATCTACAGATGCAGAAAAAGAATTTTGATAGATTAGATTGGACTTTTTTAGAAATCACACTATCTAAATGTAACTTTCATACAAAGAGTGATGGCTCTCTATTCCTTCCCTACAGCCAAGATTCAAATTAACGGTACTCTTTCAGAACAATTTGAAATAAGAAATGGTATGAGACAAGGTTGCCCACTCTCCCCCTTACTATTTATTCTCTCTTTCGAAACATTAGCCTTCAAGATCAGATACAATAGTGATATAAGAGGTATCACAATTAAACAAAAAGAATATAAGGTATCAATGTTTGCCGATGACGTTCTTATGACCCTATCCACTCCTCTAGAATCTCTCTCTGCGGTGTTGACTGAATTAAAATCTTATGGTGAGGTCTCAAATTTCGTAGTCAATATAAATAAGTCAGACCTATTACCTTTAAGCACATCAGTACAGACCTCAGTAAACTTAGGAGCAGTAGTGCTTTCACTATCCAACAGAAATATATTAAATTTCTGGGTGTCCATTTAACTATTTAAACTAACGGCATACATACTCTTAACTACACAAAACTTCTCTCTGATATCTAAAGACTGACTTAATCTTGGTCCTTGAAAACACTTCATGGTTAGGAAGAATAAACACTATAAAGATGATGATATTGCCTAAAATTTTATATATTTTACAAACACTTCACCTCCCTCATACAGACACATGCATATATAAAAAAATTATATATAATTATATATGGAAAAACATCACCCTGTATAAATAAATGAACTATGTACACTCAAAAAGAATTGGGAGGCCTGGGAGGCCTGAACTTAAGGAAGGATTGAAGTATCCATTAGACACAGACCCTAGTATTAAAAGGATTATCCCTACTTACATGGTATTTGACTTAAAACCAAAATAAGAAATTGAAAACATAGGTAAAGGATTTTTTAAACCTTGGTTGCGATACCACCAAGTCAATCATTATATAAACTCACACAGGAACAAATTGGATTTCCAGAGACCTCTCACTAATTTTGAACAAATGTGTTGGTCTAACCTCCCACAAAGAGGGATATAATTACATCCTTACAGCCACCTCTCCTAATCCCCATAAATATATGAGAGGTTGGGATAAAGAACTTACTGACAGATATACACAAAAAGACTGGAAGAATATCTTTAGAAATACAGTGCACTCAGCCCACTCAACACAAGCCCTAGAAACTAATTATAAAATAATTTTACATTGGTGTGGTGCCATTTTATCACTGGAATATTCACTTAGCTGTTATTGGGATCCCTTCCCCCAGGTACACCTTTCTCTCTGAACTATAGACACTCCCATTGGTCTTTTTGAGTGGCATTTGATAAGCCACTCCCTTTTGAATTGGGTTATAAAATATTGTAACACCAGAGCATCCCTTCTCTTTTGTATCCTGGGCATGCTGTAAAGATGGATGATGTTGGACACAGAGAATCTGGCTAAGTATTTCTGGGATAATATTCTGTGTAGCACAATTGGGGTTAGTTTAGAAAAGTTGCCCTGTATCTTAAATTTTGGACTGTTTATCTGTAAAATAGATTGATATATATATACCTGTAAATATTTATCTTATTATCAACATATATTGATTCCTAAATAAACTGTTTGACAAATAATGGAGGACCCTCATAGAGTTTATTTCACAATTTATCTGTGTTGGTTTTAGTGGTACCACCATAGAGATTTAGTATATTATATTTAGTAGAAAGTAGAGATATTTTAAATTAATAGATAACCACATTTTGGCGGCCATGAAGTTGTAGACGAATCCATATGCCATTTAGTTTTGCAGGAATCAAATGAATGTTGATTTATTTTAAATTTAACTGCAGTAAATGTAGATTTGATGTTTTATAGCAAAGTTTTGTATGTAGTACTTTATTTAAAAAAGCGCAAATAGGGGTTGGTTTCAAAGGCCTGTTGTATGTTTTCAAGAAAAGCATGGCTTTAAAAAAAACCTGTATTTCTGGTCTGTATAAATTTGCATTTGCATAGGGGAAGGCCTGTTTTGTAGCCTGCTAAATCTTAAATAACCCCCACAGTGTCTCTTTTGTGTTGAAAAGAGATTTTTTTTTTTTTTAAAAAAAGCATGTGATAAGAGGCAACCCTAAAAGGCTTAGAAATCAGCATATGAGCCTACCTATGTTTGGCTTCAACTTAGAATACCAAGAGAAAAAAAAGCAAGTTTGATGATGGAAGTAAATTGTGAAGTTGATTATACTAGACTGTCCCTTTAACTCTTGTATTTTTCTTGTTTTTGGAAACTGGATACTTTTATTGTTGAGCCAGTTTTCTATCAGTTTTCTAATGAATTTTAGAGACATGTGTTGTGTTGGTCCCATCTAAATGTTTTTACAAACAAAAGCTTTACAGTACTATGTAATAGCTGCCAACAGTAAGGTTTTTTTAATTTATTTATTTTTACAAAGGATTCATTTCTGTGAATGTGTTACACCCAGAGCTGTAGCTTGCCCTATACATAAATTTAATTCTGAATTGTATGGGAAATTGTGTAGAATTTAAAGTTAAGAAATTACAGTTTAATTAAGCTTTGTTTTGGGTAACAAAGTTAAAAATTTGCATTTCCTGTGTTTGGAGCAGAACCTGGAACCAAAACTACAGTTGAAATTAGCATTTAGAAGTTCTATAGAATCTTCCTGTACTTAAAACATTTTTATAATTTTTCCTCAATTTGGGAAAATATCAGTAAAAAGGATTCCTTGCTTTGCTTTGTTCATTTATTTGATTTAGGTTAGTATTATTGATGGTTCACACCTTTTAAAAGAGAACAATATTTAATTTTTTAATTTTGTTCTGCTTAATTTCTGTTTAGTTTCATTGCCCTATAGAAATTATAATTCCTTGCATTTGGGGCAGTTAAAATAGTCTGGCAAACTATGCTGTGAGAGACACACAATAGTCTGTTCCCCAGATTTAAAATAAAGAATAATCAGCAGTGGTTAGAAAAACTGAATTTAACTATATTACCACCTCTGCTGGAATGCTGACCTGCTTATAACAGATCTAATTCCTACCCTTCTACATGGCTTAACTGCTATGTCCTTTGTTGTGTAAAATTAGCATCTCAATGGTATCTTGTACATCCTGTGTTAACATTTAAAAAAAACAAAAACAAAACTACTATGCTGTGAGAGACACACTATTCTAGTATATAATATATATAGAATTTTTTTTTTTAATTATTTTAGTTCTAACGGCTATCTGTTAAAAATGTCTGGAAAAAACTATATTTCACAGGAAATCTGTGATTACTTTAACAATTACATTCATACATATAATGGTCCATTCCTCATCCCAGAAGCTAAAAACAACAAGTGTGAAAGTGTTTTAGATATACTAACACAGGTATTAACTCTTAAAAAGATGAATAATAATAAAAGAAAATGTATGATAGCGCAGGCAGTGATTTCAACTATAAAGAGATTAACGGACATTATTGGAGAACTTACAGAGCAAAATAAAGACCTTAAATTAAAGTTAGATAACACACAGACTGACAGAGATTGTATTAAGCTTTCTGCTTTAACTAACACCATACAGATCAGCAAATTACAACGAAAATTAAAATTAACAGAACACATCAGTAACGAATACTCAAACAAAATTACTGAGTTACAGATGAGAATTGAACAAAAAGAAAAAATAATTAGTGATATTTCTGGGAACAATGCAGATAGTGATAACTTACTGCCACAAAGGAAAGAGCCAAAACAATTAGTAAAACAAGATCAAATGCAAATGGGCCCCACTAAAAACCCAAGTTCTGTTCCAATTGCCCCTGTCATAATTTCTGAGAATTTTAACAACCTGAAAGTTCCTACAGGTTTTTCAAATCAGACTAGGCCAATGACTGTAGCAGATAAAGACATTTTTAAGAAATGGTGGGGCACAATCCCCACAAACAGCTTTAATAACTTTTCACATTGGTTTCACAAGGGAACTGAAAAAGCCATAACATTAGGTATGAGCATGCCGGAATGGACCGAATTGCTTCAAGATGTCATGGGCCCCTATGCCAACAGGTTATTAGGATTTAATTCAAGTATATGTGATCAGGCTGGCAGGATAGCTAAAACCTTTTTCAATTTTACTAGTCTAGAGAAAGAGATTAGTGAAATTACCATGAGACCACTAGATGGGCCATTTGAAGTAGCAAAAAGAGTTTTATTTTGGTGTGTGCTGCGCCAGCCACAGACCCAAATGGTCTGGGGGTCACCAGCTCACATACAGAGGGTACTTGAAGCTCTCCCCAGAAAATGTCAGGAGTTTGTAAAGATGTATGATCCAAACTCCACAAACCTACATATGGTGCTCACTAGAGCTGAGAAGTGGTGGAATTATCACCCATACACCATTAAGGCAAATTCTGCAGTGAAGCAGTCAATGGAGAATAATCTGAATATTCACAGGCAGGAATCAGAGAGGGGTAATAGAAGGAATGTTTGTGGATATCAGAATAGTAGAGCATCAAATACAGGAAACTGGAGAGACAGGAATTTAAATGGCGATATTAACAGAGGAGAAAATTGGAGGCTGAGGTCAAATGAGATAAACAATAAGGCCAACTTAAGTTATTGGGAACTCAAACAAAAAAACAGGAGAATGAGAGATCAAATTGGGTTTCTAAAGAAGCAACTGACAGAGCTGGAGGGCTCAAATTAAATCATTCATTTTTTTTTTATAAGCATATTTGTTTGCAGTACATTTGTATCGTGTAATGTGTACTTTAGTTTTAAGTTCAATTAATAATTTTAAGTGTTTTTCATTATTAAGTTTTAAATGCCAATATTAAGAATGTATAGTTAATTGATGCATTCTCTTTCTAAAAAAACAATAACAGATACCTCCATTGTGATTAGTTTTGGGAGGCCACATGTAATACCATTTCTATGTAAACTGTCTGAAGTCTTATCTTGCAGGAAGAAAACCAATGAAGATAGAAGGCTTCTCACCTTTCCTTCCAGTTTTTCCCCAATAACACACATTATAGATTGTTGTTTTTCAGGTGTCTTCAGGACTGATCTTACCATGAAGCTATGATGGTGGCGTTGGACAAATTAAATAAGTATAATGTATCACAATGGAGATGTAAAATGGTGCATTAGGCCAAAATAATTATATATATATATAGCATAAAGGGGTAAATAATCATATAAATCAAGCAACATAAGTTAAGTAAGGGTGCGAGTGGGATGATGCAATAACAGAGGCACTTTCCAACTTAAAGTTAATAACTGTGAATGTGGTTTCTACTGCAGATGGAGTGTTGTAGTGTGAAGTAAATATATGCCTGGTTTTAATCTTTTTTTCATTCCTTTGAGGGTCTTGGAAAAAAACAAAATGGTTCAAAGAGAGCAAGGACCAGATGCCAAAAGCAAGGACCAGATGCCAAAAGCAAGGCCAAAATATGACAACAAAGAACTTCAGTGAACCATTATAACTTTTGTTTTACAGGCACAATTCACACTTTCTTAATAAAGATTTTACTACACACATACCCATCTAGTGTACCCACACTCACACACTCATACATGAACTTTTCCCAATATTTAAGACCATTGTATAAATGTTGCTAATGGGGTTTAGCATAGGATTTTGTGTTTCTATGTATAATTTTAAATTAATTTTTCTAATGAATTGTATAAAGTTAGATTAGGAATTGACAGTCCTAGGAAAGTACAGAAGAGCTCATATCGCCGAGGGAATTATTCCGAAGGGATGGTGGGAGAATTTCTCCTGTAAGGTTTTCGCTCCCACTGTGTTCTTCTGTACTAGTGGGGATAACTAGAAAACGGGGCAACATAGGAGAAGAAAAAGTGAGGGAATGTGGTGACATTTTATCACTGGAATATTCACTTAGCTGTTATTGGGATCCCTTCCCCCAGGTACACCTTTCTCTCTGAACTATAGACACTCCCATTGGTCTTTTTGAGTGGCATTTGATAAGCCACTCCCTTTTGAATTGGGTTATAAAATATTGTAACACCAGAGCATCCCCTCTCTTTTGTATCCTGGGCATGCTGTAAAGATGGATGATGTTGGACACAGAGAATCTGGCTAAGTATTTCTGGGATAATATTCTGTGTAGCACAATTGGGGTTAGTTTAGAAAAGTTGCCCTGTATCTTAAATTTTGGACTGTTTATCTGTAAAATAGATTGATATATATATACCTGTAAATATTTATCTTATTATTAACATATATTGATTCCTAAATAAACTGTTTGACAAATAATGGAGGACCCTCATAGAGTTTATTTCACAATTTATCTGTGTTGGTTTTAGTGGTACCACCATAGAGATTTAGTATATTATATTTAGTAGAAAGTAGAGATATTTTAAATTAATAGATAACCACAATTGGTACCAAACACCAAGACAAATTAAATACCTCTTTCCAGAAGCCTCAGACAGGTGCTAGAAGTGTAACACTGATAAAGGTAGCATGGGACATATTTGTTGGTCATGCCACATTATAAGAGATTTTTGCATTGTAATATACTATATATATAAGGACTAAGGGGGAGGCGCCGCTGCTGGCTGCCACACTTTCCTCAGGCTCCTGACCTTTTTCTGGATTTATCTTAATTTTAACCTTCTTACATTCAAAATTCATCATAATTATTTCAAGAACCAATACCGACTCCACATAACGCACAACTAGACTCATAAAAATTGAACGGATGACATTACTAAAGTGAGATACTCAACGGATGGAAATATACTCCCACCGGACCATCTTACTACCAGAAAGAGATACCTTCAGCTGAACACCACAAACAAGGTACACTTAAACTAAAAAAAAAAAAAAAAAGACAACCCATGCACAAATTGGGTTTTGGATTTCATCATCCATTTAACAATGCTCAGATTTCATTTCTAAACACAAGAAAAACTAATTGATTAAGTCTATTTTACTAAAATACATTGGTTTTAAAACCCCTGCATGCTTTCTTATCTGTTATCTACAATGCAGCCTGAAGTGCAAAATCTCACACCTCACTCTGGCCTGAATCCTATAGAGCACGGCAATGTAACCAGCCCCCACTGCTAACATTCCTACAAATACTAGAAGCTATTTTAACCCCTTCACTGCAGAGGGAATGACCACCTATACGCCCTCACTTCTGCACTCCTTAAGACCCCAAAAAGCGGTCACAGCACTCAGTCCCTCACTAGTGGCTACCCTAAAATCACTCAGCATTTTCAAAGGGACCAACAGGAGCTGTCATGGAGGAAAATCAAAATTTAAAGTTCTATATCCTGACACTATCACAGCTCCCCCACCACCCTGTCCCCCCGCAAGCCCAATTGAAGTGATCCAACCTAAAAGCCACAAAAACCGCACTATCAAATCAAGAAAATCTCTTTGTGTGATCCCTATTAGAAGACACATTGTCTCCAAAGTACAGAGCAAAAACTCAGAATCCCAAGACTGTCCTATCAAAGCAATCCTATGCAATGCCAGATCAATAAAGAACAAAACAGCTATTATTTCCGACCTTATTGAAACATGCGAATTAGCATGCATCACAGAATCATGGTTAGATGAAAATGCAGGGCATATTCTAGAGGCAGCTATTCCAGACAATTACACAGTGTTCCACCGCCCGAGACAAGATTGCAAGGGAGGCGGAGTTATGATCTGTGCAAAATCATCCTTAAATCCCAGACCAATATCAGTCCACAAAACCCAATCTTTTGAATGTGTAGCTGCCAGCCTCTCAATAGAGAGAGGATTCCGAATACTTCTAATATACAGACCCCCAGGAGATGGGAAGAGATTTCTTCAGGAACTCCCAGACCTTTTGGCTGGCTTAATCCTTGAACACCCCAGATGGCTTATATTAGGAGACTTCAACACTTGGATTGACAACACCCTATCCCTGCTTGGGCAGGATCTCCTCAGCTTGATGAGTACACTCGGCTTTACACAAATTGTCACCACTCCCACCCACAGAAAAGGTCATACACTTGATCTAGTGTTTCAGTCTGGACTAGAAGTGTCACCAGTAACTGTAAACCCAGTTACCTGGTCAGACCACCACTCCATTCACTTCTCCATTGTATCAAAATCAACCAGACACCAGCCTCAGAACCTGGTCAAACACCGCTCATTAAAAGGGGCGACACCACTGGATGTAGCATCACATATGGATCTAAGTGAACTAATGGGCACCTGCGAAGACCCCAGCTCCTTAGTCCAACTCTACAACAAAACCATGAGAGACACCCTAGAAAGCATTGCACCATCTTGCATACGCACTGTCCAAACCCACAACAATGCACTGTGGTTTGATAGCTCCATCAGAGAAATGAAAAGAACAGGACGTAAGCTCGAGAGAAAGTGGCGCAGAACACATGATCCAGAGGATAAAGCCGCTCTTACCAAACATCTAAATAAATATCAATCCAAGATAACTCAGAAAAAATCTTCATTTTTATCATGCAAAATTGCACTCTCCCACAATAGACCCAGGCAACTGTTTCGCACAGCAGAAAGGCTCTGCAAACCAGCATGCATGCTTAGCCCCACCAACTTTTCTCAGGATAAATGTGAAGCATTTGCGAACTTCTTCAGAGACAAGATTTCCTCAATCTGAACCGCTATCACAACAGGCCAAACAGTTACACACCAGAACCACTACAATGGAATGCCAGACTGCCCCAGTTTATGGTCCACTTTTACAAATGTGGATATAAAAGAAGTTAAAAACACCATACAAAAGTTGCACCCTACTACGTGTGACTTAGACCCTGCTCCAACTCAGCTCATATCTGGATGCATTGAAACACTCGCCCCAGTCCTCACAAAAATAGTGCAGTGTTCACTAAAAACAGGAGACTTTCCAGATCCTCTAAAAGAAGCTGTGGTAAAACCACTCCTAAAGAAACCTTTATTAGACCCAGACTGCATGACTAATTACAGACCAGTATCCAACCGCCCATTTCTGGGGATAATAATTGAAAAAGTAGTGGCAACTCAACTGGAAGCCCATCTATCATGCCTAAACATATTCGATCCTTTCCAGTCAGGCTTCAGATGCCGCCACAGCACTGAAACAGCGCTAGTCCGAGTGCTAAATGATCTCCTCATGGCAAGAGACAAAGGTGATTACTCCATTCTAATCCTCCTGGATCTCTCAGCTGCATTTGACACCATTGACCATAGGATTCTAATAGAGCGCTTGCAGTACATCTGTGGTCTAGGAGGCACAGTCCTTAACTGGTTTAAATCCTTCCTCGCTGGTAGATCACAGAGAGTAATATCAGGATCAAGCTCATCAGCACCAACAGAACTGACCTGCGGAGTTCCACAAGGATCTATCCTGTCTCCCATGCTATTCGCAATTTACTTACTACCACTGAGGGACATCATTAACCAAGATGGCCTAAGGTATCATTGTTACGCTGATGACACACAACTCTACTTCTCCTTTTCTCCAGATACTACAGACCCAGCATGCCGCATATTCAGTTGCTTAACAGACCTCATAGAATGGATGAATGCTAGCTGTCTCAAAGTGAACCCAGACAAAACAGAGTTACTCTTGGGGAGGGGACCCCGGGCATCAAAAATATCCCACGATCACCCAACTGGCCTGGAGCTTGGAGGCTCTGAACTCGTTAGTTCAGCAAAGGTACGAAACCTCGGAGTGCTGATTGACGCTGGACTATCTTTTAAACAGCAGATTTCCTCCGTAATAAAATCTGCCTACTTTCATCTGAAAAACATAGCCAGGATACAACACTTAATTCCACCGGATGATATGCCAACATTAATCCATGTATTTGTATCCTCTAGGCTAGATTACTGCAATGCACTTTACTTGGGCCTCCCAAAAAAAGAACTCCATCGCCTTCAGACAGTACAAAACGCAGCAGCAAGACTATTGACCAATCAAACTCGCTCCTGCCACATAACACCTGTTCTCCACTCCCTGCATTGGCTTCCAATTAATGGCGAACATATTTTAAAATTGGCCTGCTGACCTTCAAAGCCTTAAACAACCAAGGCCCACAGTACCTAAAAGAGCTCCTGACACCCTACATCCCATCCCGTTCACTTAGGTCAGCCAACACATCCCTCCTCTCAGTGCCAAGAATAAGGACAAACTCAGGCTCCAGAGCATTCTGCCACGCTGCCCCTACTTTCTGGAACTCTTTACTGTGCGCAATCAGAGAGGCACCATCCTTACAGACTTTTAAAAAAAAAGCTAAAGACCCACCTCTTCCATCAGGCATTCAGTCCGCCTATCTGACCTTCAGAAACTCCTAACTTTTATGTCTTATGTTGGTACAGTATATTTGTAAAGTGCTTTAAGTCTCACAGGGAGAAAAGAGCTATATAAATCACAAATTATTATTATTATATTATATTATTAAAAGAATTTAATTCAATCTTAGCCAGTAATATTAAACCCACCCCACAAGTTTGTTTCTTCAACACACTAATGGCTAGATTACGAGTTTAGTGTTATGAGGGGTGCGGTTCTAACTTGCATGTTATTGTCACCGCTCACTTGCCTACAGCGTTGGTATTACAGGAATAATAGAAGATGCCGTCTGGGTAAAGACTTCTGCCCGTCTGGAGGACCACTTCTGCCCGTCTGGAGGACCACTTCTGCCGGCTTCGTTAAGGACATCTTGCTGCTTGGATGAAGATTTCTCCCGGTAAGTGGATCTTCGGGGGTTACTGTTAGGATTTTTTAAGGGTGTATTGGGTGGGTTTTATTTTTAGGTAGGACTTTGGGCCGCAATAGAGCTAACTGCCCTTTTAAGGGCAATGCCCATCCAAATGCCTTTTTCAGGGCAATGTGGAGCTTAGGTTTTTTTAGTTAGGGTTTTATTTGGGGGTTGGTTGTGTAGGTGGTGGGTTTTACTGTTGGGGGGTGTTTGTATTTTTTTTTTACATGTAAAAGAACTGATTTCTTTGGGGCAATGCCCCACAAAAGGCCCTTTAAAGGGCTATTGGTAGTTTAGTTTAGGCTAGGTTTTTTTTATTTTGGGTGGGCCTTTTTTTTTTTTTTTTAAACAATTTTTTTTTTTTTTTTTTTAATTCTTTTTATTAAAGAAACACAGGTACAGTTAGACAAGTGTATGCGTATACAGAGTAAAATTAAAGACAATTCAAGATGTACATATGGAATAAGCATTACATATATCAGCAGCCACAATGTAATTATTACCACGGGTATCAAAGAAGGGCTGCAGGTTGTGTTTCCGTCCTCTATAGGTAGTTATCATTATAGTCCTTCTATATTACTCAAAACAGAGAAGTCCTTGTGAGAGGGGCTTTATCAAGGTGGCCAGGTATCCATTCATGTGTAACCCATGTTTCTTATTTTTTAATATAATAACAAACAAAACAACTTAACCAAACTAAATATATAAACTAAACACTTCCCTAATTGACCAAAAGATGTCAGAGGTATGCCATTTCCAATATATGTATAGGAGGAAGGATAGTACATATATTTCCCAATATTGTAAGATAGGCAAATTTGTGGAGTTAATCAATGAACCTGCCGAAGTGTAGTTGATAAGAGCGCTATTGAAAAGAGGTATATCTGGTTCTATTAATGAGTTATACCATCCAATATTTTCCCTAAATAAACAGTGGTCTAGCGGTTAACTGAGGAGGTATAAGTGCGTATGACGTGTACAAGCCTAATTGACTTAGAGTGAAATAACCTATATGAATTAATGTTTAAATTTGCACTTGCTGTGACACTTTAGTTTCCAAGATATGCCTTAAGATGTGATTGAAGCTAAATTACACTAAAATTATATTGCAACTCTCTTAAATATAGGTTTCACTGCTAGTGGCTTATAACATGTGTAAAAGACCACGCTGTTGGGGATAACTAGGGTACATGTGAAATAGCCATATTAAGATTTTAGCAGGGTGATAAGACTTATTGAGAATGACTAGGAGGCAAAAAAAAAAAAAGAAAAAAAAATAAACCCCAAAAATCACAAAACTGAAATTAAACACCTGTACAATAACAAAATACAACATAGCCAAGTCCAAACAAATTAGGGCGTCTGCTGTCTTACTCTAGATTCTCCTAACGTTGACTAAACTCAATATCTGGAGAATATGCTCTCCCTTTCTACACCTCTCCACCAGTGTATATGGCAGAAAGCAGCTAACTATGGAACAACCTAGAAGATCTGGTTGCTTAGCTGAACCTTATCTCCTCATTGCTGAATTACCCTAGGGCAGGAGCTAGAAACCTAATATAATATATTAATTGTAGGTGAGTCCTTTTGTTATTAATATGATACATGACTATGGTATAAGAAAGGATTTTTACATTAGGATCTAAGGATTAGAACACAAATCCAGTTGATTAATGGAAAAATATAGTAATGGCTATTAATTGACAGTGTCATTCAAAATGATAAGTGCATAAACTGCGTATCTAAATGGGTAGCTGACAAATTGCTTTTTGCAATCCTCATGTCTAAGAACAAATGCACGATCCCATCTGCTGATATAGAGTAGTGTGTCATTTGTTACAGTAAAAAAAAAAGAAATTGGTGTAGGTGAACAAAAGGGTATTACAAGTTATGCAAATAAATGACTGCGTTCGTTTCTGTGAGAGGAAAATTGAAGCATCAGTAAAAGCCTTAGGTTGAGGATATAAATAACAGTAGGATAAAATAATATGTATAACAATGGGCAAAAAGTAATTTAAACTGAGAAGCAACCATAGAGCATCATTATTGGGGCAATAGTAAACATTAGGACCTATCATGAGAGAGACACGCTAGTCTTTCTTTTTCTTTTTTTTTTCCTTTTTTTGTAAGTGTAAGAGGTCATGAACAAATAGAAATGCATCCTGACAACAGACTATAGGTGCAGACAAATATTATGTCATAACAAAGGGGAAAAACAGGTATCAAAAACAGTAAGCAATTCTTTGTTGACAATGCATTCAAGTCCCAGAAAAGTTAGTTGTAGGATCTGACTCCATGCCTTAGATATTAACCCAGCGTTACAACCTTTACAACTCTCTAGGTCCACAGGGTCAACGCAGAGTTCCTTATTTAGAACGAATGTAAGTCTGCACGCAGAACCGACAGCACCACCTCACTCATTTAATAAGATAACCAAGGGAGGCCATGTGCTTATCTTAAAATTCAGCGATATGCTTGCCGAATCTGAAAGAGCCGGTTAAGTTTATATAAGTGTGTCTATAAAGTGCCATAAAAGCCAGCTCACCAACAATCCTCCCCGATTCCTTCATCTGCAGGTAGCCAGAAATACAAAGAAACTGTGACCCTGCAGCAAGTGAGTAGGGACAGGTGGATCGGTTACCCGATTCCAACACAGGTCAGAGCTAGGTAGCCGCACTTTAAAGGAACGCGGCCTGCTTGTGTGGGGCGACAACCGCCATGCTGGTTTCCGTCCGGGTGTGCCATTTGAATAACAAGAGGCCTATCCATGTCAGAAGTGTCAGTTCCCCGAGCAGACATATTGTGGGCTCTGCGGGCAGAGAGGCTATCCCGGTGCGGTACAGAATCCAGGGCCACCACTGGGTGTACCAGAAATGACATCTGTGGTCCCACCTCCAGTACCTCATTTGGCCAGAAATGAGGCAAGGCTGCTAGTGAGTGTCTTCTGCCGGTAAGGTTGTTCCAGTATTTTCATTGCTGCGCACAACTCAGAGCAGGAAAGCAACAAGCAGTCTAGTTTAGGCAGGAGCACAGCTTTTAATTGAGCCATGATGAAGGAGTCGGTGCAGCGATCTGTAAAGATATGTGACTCCATTTTTTTATATTTTATTCAAAACCAGAGTAGATATGGGAGACTCGGCGGTAATATTCCCGCCACTGAGCCAAACGGCTTATTTTCTTATTTTCCTCCTTCTCGGTGGCCAAGGGATGGTATACCTTGATCCCAGTGAGTTCCCGGACACAGATATTGTCAAGGGAGAAGAGGATGGCGAGATCTACAGCCACTTCAACTCTAAGCTGAACGGAGCTTCAGGAGCCTGTGGCCATCTTGGATCGCCGCCTACCGGAAGTCCTTTTTTTTAAACAATTTTTATTGAAGTTTCAAAGAAGAACAAAATACAAAGTTCGCCCATTAATAATATGAACATCAGAATATGACACACAATACAGTTACATGGAAATTTTCCACCCATCGAGGACAGGGGTTGCAGTTCCAAGCATCAAATCAATATACTAATGTTGGAAATCTCAAGAATAATAACACAATAACAATAACAGAAGATTAATCATGGAAGATGAAATCACATGTCATGTCTAATGAGGTGTCAAGGAAGGGTTTGGGCAAATTAGGATGGAACTTCATTTTATATTTTTTTAATTGGTACATAGTCCCCACATCTGTAGAAGGGATATAATATAACTTTCTATTAAGGTAATCAAGATGTGGGGAGTTGGCTTTTGTGACAACCGCAGATGGGTCATAGTTTATGGGAAGGGGAAGGTATTACAGTGGGCTAAAAGCCATTCAAGTTATAGGGAAAGATGGGGTAAGGGGGGGGAGCCAACCATAGTAGGGGTAAAGGGTAACCAGGGGAGGGAGTCGAGGGTAAGCAGCATTATCAGAGGGATAAATGTTCCCAATAGGCAGTATCTGTGGGGAAGTAGAAAGACTATTTCTTATCTAGCTAGGGGTCGCATATAAAATGACTTAAGCAATAGACTCTATCAGGGCATTAACTGATTTAGGGTAATAAGGAGAGTACATTGTTTAATATAGATACTTAAAGGAAATGGGCTGTCATATCAATGGTAATAGAACAGGAAAATACAACTTGATAGTCCTCAGACAAATAAAAGACATAAAGATCTGACATCATGAACAGCTATAAACCTGTGTGCATAACTCATTTAAAGTAGAGGTCAATAGCTGTGTTCTAGTTAGGGCTACATACACTTAAATGTGGTCTTCGAACTGGAGGGGCAGATAAGGATGTTTCAAAACTTTACTAGTTAGCATTGAAAAAGCTATGGTGAAACCTGCCACCAAGACTAAATCGAAAAATTCTGTGGCTTAATGGGAAAGCAAAACTGCATATATTTAAAAAACATGTAGTGCTGTGAGCTATAAAAGGTGGCTAGAACAAACAACCAAACTGTTTATGAAGATGTATTTCTCAACCTACATATAATGACGTAGATAGTGAGGGGGTTCCTGGGCCTATGTATGTTGAGAGATTCTTATATGGAATTTGAACGTGGGCTATGAGCTCAGTGGAGAGTGGTCGCTTAATAGCTGTAAGAGAAGGTTATAATTCTTATGAACTTAAACTAATATGAACTGTTATGAACTATCTTATAAAAATGAAAGGTATTCTATATGTATAGAGCCCATCTCTTAACCCTAGTCGCAACAGCTCTGTGCAGTTCAAAGTCAGACTATAGTTAGGTGGATAACATAGGCAAGGTTAGTATAGGTGCTAACTGTGTTATAACAAATAACAAGACATATTTCCCTCTATGCAGTGAAGTGGATTTCAGGAACCTTCCCCAAACTACAGTCTAGCAGACATGGACATACAGCCACAAGGGGAGAGAACTAAAAGTATCATCTTTTGGTCGTAGGTAGTCCTTATATCTCAGGTACATAGACTGTCATTCAGTAGAGCCATTGTGAGTGAGTCGGGGTCTTAGAATGGTACCAACATCCCCATAATGCTAGAACTAAGTTGAGGGCTTGTTTACAGCATTTGTAAGAGCCTGAGGATATGTTAAATAAATGCACTGCCCAAAACTCACTAGAGCCAATTCAGACTGCTAAGATATAAATGGGAGTTTACGTGTCACAGACCCAATTAATACATAGGGCACTGCATAGTATAGTGAACATATAGATAAAAGTGGACACTGTGTACTAATATTATCCTATCAAATATGTCTATATATAAAGGCGGTCATTATTGTAAAGAGGGGTACCCCTTGGTAGAGGAGTAAACTTCTGTAATGAGACCAGGTCTACATATCTATTGTAGAAAGACTATCAATATGTAATATAACTCCTATATGACTTAAAATACAGTCGGCTAGATTTAGAGTTTTGTCGGTAACAACCCGCGTAGCTAACGCTGGCTTTTTTTCCCCCGCACCTTTTAAATACCGCTGGTATTTAGAGTTCTCAGAAGGGCTGCATTAGGCTCCAAAAAGGGAGCGTAGAGCATAATTTACCGCCACTGCAACTCTCAATACCAGCGGTGCTTACGGACGCGGCCAGATTCAAAAACGTGCTCGTGCACGATTCCCCCATAGGAAACAATGGGGCCGTTTGAGCTGAAAAAAAACCTAACACCTGCAAAAAAGCAGCGTTCAGCTCCTAACGCAGCCCCATTGTTTCCTATGGGGAAACACTTCCTATGTCTACACCTAACACCCTAACATGTACCCCGAGTCTAAACACCCCTAGCCTTACACTTATTAACCCCTAATCTGCCACCCCCGCTATCGCTGACCCCTGCATATTTTTTTAACCCCTAATCTGCCGCTCCGTACACCGCCGCCACCTACGTTATGCCTATGTACCCCTAATCTGCTGCCCCTAACACCGCCGACCCCTATATTATATTTATTAACCCCTAATCTGCCGCCCCCAACGTCACCTCCACCTACCTACAGTTATTAACCCCTAATCTGCCGACCGGACCTCACAGCTACTATAATAAAGTTATTAACCCCTAAAGCTAAGTCTAACCCTAACACTAACACCCCCTAAGTTAAATATAATTTAAATCTAACAAAATAAATTAAATCTTATTAAATAAATTAATCCTATTTAAAGCTAAATACTTACCTGTAAAATAAACCCTAATATAGCTACAATATAAATTATAATTATATTGTAGCTATTTTAGGATTAATATTTATTTTACAGGCAACTTTGTATTCATTTTAACTAGGTACAATAGCTATTAAATAGTTAAGAACTATTTAATAGTTACCTAGTTAAAATAATTCCAAAATTACCTGTAAAATAAATCCTAACCTAAGTTACAATTAAACCTAACACTACACTATCAATAAATTAATTAAATAAATTACCTACAATTATTTACAATTAAACCTAACACTACACTATCAATAAATTAATTAAATACAAATAAATACACTAACTAAAGTGCAAAAAATAAAAAAAGAACTAAGTTACAAAAATATTTACAAACATTATAAAAATATTACAACAATTTTAAGCTAATTACACCTACTCTAAGCCCCCTAATAAAATAACAAAGCCCCCCAAAATAAAAAAATGCCCTACCCTATTCTAAAATAAAAATAGAAAAGCTCTTTTACCTTACCAGCCCTTAAAAGGGCCTTTTGCGGGGCATGCCCCAAAGAATTCTGCTCTTTTGCCTGTAAAAAAAAAAATACAATACCCCCCCCAACATTATAACCCACCACCCACATACCCCTAATCTAGCCCAAACCCCCTTAAATAAACCTAACACTAAGCCCCTGAAGATCTTCCTACCTTATCTTCACCACGCCGGGTATCACCGATCGGTCCAGAAGAGGCTTCGAAGTCTTCATCCAAGCCCAAGCGGGGGCTGAAGACGTCCATCATCGGGCTGAAGTCTTGATCCAAGCGGTGGCTGAAGAGGTCCATCATCGGGCAGAAGTCTTCATCCTATCCGGGCAGAAGAGGAGATCCGGACCGGTAGACATCTTCATCCAAGCGGCATCTTCTATCTTCTTCCATCCGATGACGAGCGGCTCCATCTTCAAGACCTCCGGCGCAGATCCATCCTCTTCTTCCGACGTCCTAACACAGAATGAAGGTTCCTTTAAGGGACGTCATCCAAGATGGCGTCCCTCGAATTCCGATTGGCTGATAGGATTCTATCAGCCAATCGGAATTAAGGTAGGAAAATTCTGATTGGCTGATGGAATCAGCCAATCAGATTCAAGTTCAATCCGATTGGCTGATCCAATCAGCCAATCAGATTGAGCTCGCATTCTATTGGCTGATCGGAACAGCCAATAGAATGCGAGCTCAATCTGATTGGCTGATTAGATCAGCCAATCGGATTGAACTTGAATCTGATTGGCTGATTCCATCAGCCAATCATAATTTTCCTACCTTAATTCCGATTGGCTGATAGAATCATATCAGCCAATCGGAATTCGAGGGACGCCATCTTGGATGACGTCCCTTAAAGGAACCTTCATTCTGTGTTAGGACGTCGGAAGAAGAGGATGTATCCGCGCCGGAGGTCTTGAAGATGGAGCCGCTCGTCGTCGGATGGAAGAAGATAGAAGATGCCGCTTGGATGAAGATGTCTACCGGTCCGGATCTCCTCTTCTGCCCGGATAGGATGAAGACTTCTGCCGCTCCGGATGTCTTCTTTTGGTCCATCGGTGCCCGGCTGGGTGAACACGACTCAAGGTAGGGAGATCTTCAGGGGCTTAGTGTTAGGTTTATTTAAGGGGGGTTTGGGTTAGATTAGGGGTATGTAGGTGGTGGGTTGTAATGTTGGGAGGGTATTGTATGTTTTTTTTCAGGCAAAAGAGCAGAATTCTTTGGGGCATGCCCCGCAAAAGGCCCTTTTAAGGGCTGGTAAGGTAAAAGAGCTTTTCTATTTTTATTTTAGAATAGGGTAGGGCATTTTTTTATTTTGGGGGGCTTTGTTATTTTATTAGGGGGCTTAGAGTAGGTGTAATTAGCTTAAAATGGTTGTAATATTTTTCTATTGTTTGTAAATATTTTTTTATTTTTTGTAACTTAGTTCTTTTTTATTTTTTGTACTTTAGTTAGTTTATTTAATTGTATTTATTTATAGGTATTTTATGTAATTAATTTATCGATAGTGTAGTGTTAGATTTAATTGTAGTTAATTGTAGGTATTTTATTTAATTAATTTATTGATAGTGTAGTGTTAGGTTTAATTGTAACTTAGGTTAGGATTTATTTTACAGGTAATTTTGTAATTATTTTAACTAGGTAGCTATTAAATAGTTATTAACTATTTAATAGCTATTGTACCTGGTTAAAATAAATACAAAGTTGCCTGTAAAATAAATATAAATCCTAAAATAGCTACAATGTAATTATTATTTATATTGTAGCTATATTAGGGTTTATTTTACAGATAAGTATTTAGCTTTAAATAGGAAAAATTTATTTAATAAGAGTTAATTTATTTCGTTAGATTTAAATTATATTTAATTTAGGGGGGTGTTAGTGTTAGGGTTAGACTTAGCTTTAGGGGTTAATAAATTTAATAGACTAGCGGTGGGGTCCGGTCGGCAGATTAGGGGTTAATACTTGAAGTTAGGTGTTGGTGATGTTAGGGAGGGCAGATTAGGGGTTAATGCTATTTATTATAGGGTTATTGAGGCGGGAGTGAGGCAGATTAGGGGTTAATAACTTTATTATAGTAGTGGTGAGGTCCGGTCGGCAGATTAGGGGTTAATAAATATTATGTAGGGGTCGGCGGTGTTAGGGGCAGCAGATTAGGGGTACATAGGGATAACGTAGGTTGCGGCGGTGTGGGGTCGGCAGATTAGGGGTTAAAAAAATTTAATAGAGTGGCGGCGATGTGGGGGGGGCCTCGGTTTAGGGGTACATAGGTAGTTTATGGGTGTTAGTGTAATTTAGAGCACAGTAGTTAAGAGCTTTATGAACCGGCGTTAGCCCAGAAAGCTCTTAACTCCTGGCTTTTTGCTGCGGCTGGAGTTTTGTCGTTAGATTTCTAATGCTCACTTCAGCCACGACTCTAAATACCAGCGTTAGAAAGATCCCATTGAAAAGATAGGATACGCAAATGGCGTATGCGGTATGGAAAAGTCGCGGCTGGAAAGTGAGCGTTAGACCCTTACCTACACGACTCTAAATACCAGCGGTAGCCCAAAACCAGCGTTAGGAGCCCCTAACGCTGGTTTTGACGGCTAACACCAAACTCTAAATCTAGGCGCTAGTTACTTAATATCTAAGATATTAAAAGATGAGCTAACTTAAGTAGATTAGGTTTATTATTAGGATAGAAAAGGCTCAGACAATAGTATAAGGGCTGCTTTTGCTCCCTGTAGGATTATTAAGGGCCCTCCTGTGAATAGGATATGGTTTAACTGTGTAAAACACCCCATAATATGCTAGTAAATAGGAAAGAAACATATAGTGTGGTGATCTATAACTAGCAAGCAGACCTGAATAATTGTGCTAATCACCCTGTGGCACATCATAAACTACAGGATTTATAAACACAGTTATATATATATATATATATATATATATATATATATATATATATATATAGATATATATATATATATAGTGTTTGATGACCATTAGTAAAAAAAAAAAAAACAGCACAGTTTTAATACACCCAAATATATCATAGCAAGGAGGAAACTTATGTACAAATATGTACAGTAATAGAAACAATTACACTAGAATATAAACAAGAACTGGAATATGGGAGTGTAGCCTCTCAAACCTGCTGCGTAATGAAAATCCAGTCTAATTCAAACCCTGTGCCCCAAGGTCTTAGATATTAGGAAGGACTCTCAACTCCTGACCATAACACAGCTTTAAGTCTGAGTGAGGTCTTATATAGCTGAAATAGGCAGCAACCTCAACCTAGCCGATGCCTAGTGTACATAGTATGGACAGAATGGCTCCGGAAACTGTCATTGCAATGGCAAGTAATTGATCCTGTCTTCTTGAGTCCGTAGTGATTCCTATGCAGTGTGTGATAGACAGGAGGTCCGGAGCACATCACAGTAAGATTCACACTGTCTGAATCTCACTTGGCAGCAGAACGAATGACGCCATGTCTGATGTGTATTGAAGGGGGCTGTAGTGTGGCACGCTGCAACTGTGTTCATAGGTGTCTGAAATGTCGTGAGCTTCCAGACTCCCGGAGTACGTAGGAGCCAAGGGTTTGTCAGGGCTCAGGTTAGTGATACAGGGAACCGGGCATATATGACTAATGGCCTGAGTTCCTGTATTTTTGTACGTCGCAAATGTAAGAAAACGTTCTGCTGCTACCACAGGCTGACTCTCGCTGAGCTCAATCATTTCTGGGTGCGGTGGAGTCTCCACCTTCATCTCAAAGCGGTCTGGAGGTGGTCTATTTTGACCCGGCTTCTTTTGGTCTCCTCACCATTGAGAGTTAACACTTCTTTGTTAGGCCAGGTGGAACAGTCACTATCCGTGCTACTGCATGCTGTGATGAGATCTTCAAAATAAGTGTCCATCTTAGACTTCAAGTTGTTAAGTAAGGACTACAGTGTGGCGTAGAATCCCTCCATGTTCAAGGCCGTGCGTCTTAGGGCCTATGACTCTATGTCCTGTAGTTATAGCTGAGGTAATTGGGTCTACAGAGATATCAAATGGCTTCGGAGCAATCTAGGAGCTGTTAGGAGGCTGTTGTAATGGTTGTTAAGCAGGTAATAAGTGGTAGTTAGCCTCTTCAATGTACTATTGATCAGAGCTCCGTGTTTTAGCGACCATCCATGTTGGAAGTTGGCTCCGCCCCCCGGCCTTTTTATTTTGACAGGCTATTAGGTTAGGTGTAATTAGTTTAAAGATCTTGTAATTTGTTTTTATTTTCTGTAATTTAGTGGGGGGGTTTTGTAATTTAGCTAATTGTATTTAATTTATTTAATTGTATTTAATTTAAGCAATTTATTTTATTGTAGTGTAGTGTTAGGTGTTAGTGTAACTTAGGTTAGGTTTTATTTTACAGGTCAATTTGTATTTATTTTAGCTAGGTAGTTAGTAAATAGTTAATAACTATTTACTAACTATTCTACCTAGTTAAAATAAATACAAACTTGCCTGTGAAATAAAAATAAACCCTAAGCTAGATACAATGTAACTATTAGTTATATTGTAGCTAGCTTAGGGTTTATTTTATAGGTAAGTAATTATTTTTAAATAGGAATTATTTAGTTATTAATTGTAGGTTTTATTTATATTTATTTTAATTATATTTAAGTTAGGGGGTGTTAGGGTTAGGGTAAGACATAGATTAAGGGGTTAATAAATGTAATATAGTGGTGGCGAAGTTAGGGACGGCAGATTAGGGGTTAATAAATGTAGGTAGGTGGCGGCAATGTTAGGGACAGCAGATTAGCGGTTATTAATATTTAACTTTTATGCTACAGCGTTGTAGTGTAAAACTCATAACTACTGACTTTAAAATGCGGTACAAATCTTGACGGGATAGTCTGTACCGCTCACTTTTTGGCCTCCCTCGTAAGTTGATTTGCGGTAAGGCCAAAAAAGTGTGCGGTGCCCCTAAATCTGCAAGACTCATAATACCAGCGGTAGTGAAAAAGCAGCGTTATGAGGCTTAACTCTGCTTTTTCACCATAACGCAAAACTCGTAATCTAGCCGTAAATGAGATAATATGTGTAATAAAAAGAAACCTTGGGCAAATACTGTTGAATGCAGCCAAACATAGAAAAAGCAGAGATACTCCAGCTGGTGCAAAGTCCACAACCTTTATTGTGCAAAGTGGGATACAAAGCAGCAACGTTTCAGGCACACAATCAGCCCTTTTTCAAGCTTGCATGCAGCCAAACAACATAGCATCATATTGGAAATCTCCTAGTACCCCATCAATAGATAAATGGAGAGAAAAGGTTCAAAATAAAATATTATTAGAATGATATTATTTTAAAACAAATAGGTTAAATCTGTATCATGATATGTTATTCTATTAGGAATCATACAGGGGACAACAGATCCCTTCATGTTGCTTAAAGGGCCATAATACCCAAATGTTTAAACACTTAAAAAGTGATACAGCATAGCTGTAAAAAGCTGACTAGAAAATATCTCCTGAACATCTCTATGTAAAAAAGAAAGATATTTTACCTCAAAAGTTCCTCAGTAGCCACCTCCCATTGTAAAGGATTTATAAGCAGCATTTTAGTGTGTCTGTCCTGGGACAGCTGAAAGGATGAGCCTCGTGAACTCTCATATTATTTCACCAATCAGGTAAAGGAAGCTTACTATGAAATCTCATGAGAGTTAAGTCAAATCTCATGAGATCACAGTAAGAGTTCATGACCTCAGCACTGCTGATGCTGATTGGCTGCTGTTCATTTCTTCATTTTTTTATTTTTTTTTACCTGCAGCTGGGAGCAGCTGAGTATAACTTTTTACACAGAACTTACTCTGCTGAGCTGAGGAGATTGTGAGGTAAAATATCTTCCTTTTTTATATAGAGATGCTCAGGTGATATTTTCCTGTCAGCTTTTTACAGTTATACTGCATCAGTTTCAAGTGATTTAGCATATGAGTATTATGTCCCTTTAAGATACTTAATTACACAATAAATTAATGGAAAAGACCCAATATATTGAACTTAGTTCATTCTATGACCATCTTGAACTTGGGCAATGATATTGTTCTTTCAGTCATTTGAACCTGTCCTGCTTTTTATTTAGGTGTCTGCAATACATAAACAATTTTTGCAAATGTTTAGCTGTTTGGTTAGAGTTTAATGTTGTTTGTTGTTGTTCATTGTTTGTTTTTTAAAATCATCAATATGTTCTCCATGATCTATTACCTCCATACAGAAGAAATTAAGATTTAACAAAAGAGACTGTTTATCCACTGTATGGACTTTCTTTTATTCAGTGGCGGCTGGTGAATTTTTAGGATGGGGGTGCACAAGACCCTGCCCCTATTAGAAAACCACGCCCCTTTGAAAAACCACGCCCCTTTGAAAAACCACGCCCCTTTTAACAAGCCACACCCATTTTTAAAAGCCACACCCCTTTGCGAAAGTCACGCTCATCAAATGGCCCCACACATTTGACCCAGCAGTGTTTTTGGTCATCGTCTTCTTGAAATATCCAGCCCCGGCCTGGGGGTAACTTCAACTGAAATTTGTGACTGATTCCTCAACATTATTCTCAAGTATCTGCTGATATTGAGTGGAATCCATGAGACCCTCAACAATATTCCCAGTAGTACAGGTCTTTGGAGGTGGTCTGTGGGCTGTTTTTGACCGTTCTTATCATCCTTTGACTATCCGATATTTTACTTGGCCTGCCACTTCTGGCCTTAACAAGAACTGTGCCTGTGGTCTTCCATATCCTCACCATGATGACTATGTTCCTCACAGTGGACACTGACATCTTAAATCTATGCAATAGCTTTTTGTAGCCTTCCTCTAAACCATGATGTTGAACAATCTTTGTTTTTAGGTCATTTGAGAGTTGTTTTGTGGCCCCCATGTTGCCACTCTTCAGAGGAGAGTCATAGAGAACAACTTGCAATTGGCCACCTTAAAACCTTTTCTCATGATTGGATACACCTGTCTATGAAGTTTAAGGCTTAATGGGCTCACCAAACCAATTTTGTCTTCCAATTAATCAGTGCTAGGTAGTTACAGGTATTCAAATCAACAAAATAACAAGGGTGCACAAATGTATGCACCTGTCTAATTTTGTTTTGATGCATATTGCACATTTTCTGTTAATCCAATAAACCTAATTTCACTACTGAATTTTTACTGTGTCCTTCATTTATTTGATAGATCAAAATGGAATTACTGATCCAAACAGCCTATTATTTTTAACTGAAAATCATGGAAATTGTCAGAGGTGCCTAAACTTTTGCATACAACTGTATATGATTTCATTCACTCAAACTGTATTAAAGTAATGTACTCAGATATGAATTATGAAATATATTTTTATGAAATGTAACATCAATTATATATAAATACTATGCTCCAATACAGCTCACAGGCAGGATATGTAAAAAATATACAAAGGGAACATTTGTTAAAGTTTAAGCTTCAAAAGATTCTTTACTTCATCGCTTAATGAGATTAGATCTCTACAAACAAGATAACCATGTTACCTCTCTGGGGTGACAGCGAAACAATTCTGTACTTTAGTTCAGATATGCTCAATCTTCAGGAAAGTAAGTAATTATCCCTTGTATGATATACAAATGATGAGACTAACAATACTTTTGAAGGTGTGAATCCACATATACGTCTGGAAAGGTTTTCTAGCTCAGAATCGATGCAAGCATGTAGAAGACAAAATTTCATATGAAATGACTTGTACCTAATTTTCATATAGTTTTATATACTCCTATACTTTATTAAGGAATGACTTCAAATATGGAATATATTTATATTAAAGTGGGATAAGAAGGAAATATAAATATCTTTACAATCACTACAGAATTCTAATTAAATGCAATGTAATATCAGAATATGAAATGAGTAATCAATTGATTTCAAATAGTTAATAGTATAGCTGATTATTAGTATCATACTAACTAAGTATTAAATTACAATCCTTTTAAGTCTCCCAATATTTAATGAATCATCGCGTTCATCATGTCCTCGAAGTGAAAGCTCAAATGCGCCGGAAAATAGAATACAATTCATAATTTTTGAAAGAACATAACGATTTGTGGTTACTTGATGATTGTGTTTTTTAACATTCAAACAATATGCACTGACAAGTTGTTGGCGAATATCAATCCTTCATCGCAAATTAAACTCTAATGGGGAGTATAAATGTGATTGGTAGCAATTATTTATATTTTTGGAGTTAAATGTGATAAATCGGCGACACCATAACTCACCCAACTTTAATCACCACTTTGTTTTTCAAACAGGAGACAATAAAAACAAGATCCTGTTTGCAAAATGACTATTAAGTTAATCTCTTAAGATATTATCAGTAGGAAGTATATATATATATTTATATATATATATATTTATAATATTTAATATTATGACCATGTCTAATATTTAAATTAATATACAAGAATCCATACTCTTCAGTATACCCATGTCTAGTCTTAAAATATACATGCTCAGTTAAATTATATAATAACATATATATTAACCAAATGATTAATCAAAGCTGCGAAATAATAAGTATCTTGAATGTACATTTATGAAAATATATATATTCCTGGATTTAAAGAACCTTCCACTTCATAGAGAAATAAAACCACATCTCAATTATTGTTGCCCTAGCCCCCAGTGTTCGATATTAGGCAATGCAGCCAAAGGCTGTGGCAACATTAAGATAAAAACACCAACATTTGACTTTCTACAAAAGAAGATTATTTCTATAACACTAGTGCTTAATAATTAACTTCAAAGGTAAAGATTAAAAGAGAATGTTGATAACTCAAGTACAATTTTTGTAAATTAAGTCAATCCGCCTGTCTTTTTTTGATGCAAATAAATCAATAACATTTTCGGTGAATGTAGGCATGTCATTGATCAATTGTTTTTCAATTGTGAGCATGGCTAGAGCAGTCAGTCTTTCCTCAGTCATGGTGCTCCTTAGAAATGTCTTTACTCGTTTTAAAGTTGAGAAACATCTCTCAGCCTCAGCAGTTGTCACGGGAATAGTCGAAATAATTTGCAACAGTTTGTAGGTCTCCGAGAAAGTACTGTCCAAGTTATTTTCTATTACAAACTGTAGAAGACTGATGGCACCATTCATATTTCGGAAATCTGGTCTTCTGTAAATTACTCCTAGTTCAGTTTTCAGGCGATCTTTCTGTAATGTGTGATAAACCGCTGATGTTTGTTCAAGAAGCTGATTTGGAAAATTTTTCTCGTAATCCGCAAATTTTTCCGCTTGGAGGAGAGAAACAGCCGAGTAGTGAGTTATAAAAGAAAATCTATCTTTTACTTGATTTGTGATAACATCGCATATCTCTTTAGCTGCCACAGTCTGAGCAATGTGAATATTTTCTCTCTTCCTTTTCCTAGATGTTTCCTCTGTTTCTGATATCGTCATGGTCACTGTGTCCATTCTATTCCTTTCGTTTTCCATTGTCTGCTGGAAAGTGTTAATATGTTTTCGAATAAGTGCCGCATCTGTTTGTGTTTTCTGAAGTTGGTTGTATAACACATCTACATGTGGCATAATATTGTGAAAAACTGTAAGCCAGAACACGAATACCGAGTCTTGTAACATACGCCGAATAGCCCCTGCTTGATTTATAGCTATTTCTTTTTTCGATGTTGACTCTATTTTTTCCATGCATTCAATTAACTGTTCCCTGTTTTCAAAAACTGTATTGACGGTTCTACTCTTGAAATTCCACCTGGTGGCTGAACCATGAGGTATCCTTCTTCTAACAGTTTCATCTAGAATAGCTATCCTTTGTGGCGAGTTACTAAAAAAGTTAGTAATGTCACTTAGATTTGAAAAAAAAACTCGAACTTGTTGATTTTGACTGCTTGCTTGGCTGACAATTAAATTAAGCTGATGTGCGTAGCAATGCACAAAATGTGCATTCTTGTAGGTACGTTTAATTATAGCCTGAACACCTGCATGCTGACCACTCATCACGCTTGCACCGTCGTAACTCTGCGATATGAGTTTCTCTGGGTTGTCTATAACTTTTTCCAAAGTAGCTTGAATACACGTAGCTAAAGATTCTGCATCATGTCCAGCTGGATTAGTGAATTCCCAGAATCTCTCAACCGGTTGTCCGTTACCTATAATGTATCTAAAAACAACAACCAATTGGAAGGCAGATGAAACATCAGTAGTTTCATCTGCTATCACTGCTACAAAACTTGCATTTGAGATTTCCTTCTTTATTTGGTTCTGGCAAACAGTAAGCATACAGTCTAATAAATCGTTTTGAATTTCTTTTGACGTTCCTTTAAAAACAGTGGCACTAGCGAGATGTTCTTTTAGAGATGCATCAAGCTCTGCTGAGAAGTTTATAAGACCTCTGAAAATGCCTGGATTTAATGAATCATCACGTTCGTCATGTCCTCGAAGTGCAAGCTCAAATGCGCCGCAAAATAAAATACAATTAATTATTTTTGAAAGAACATAGCGATTTTTCGTTACTTGCTCATTATGTTTTTTAATATTCAAACGATATGCACTGTCAAGTTGTTGCCGAATATCAACCCTTCCTAGCAAATTAAACTCTAATGTGGAGTTTAAATGTGATTGGGAGCAATTATGTTTATTTGTTTTTTGACTTAAATGTGATAAATCGGCGACACCATAACTCACCCAGCTTGAATCCCCACTTTGTTTTGCAAACAGGAGACAATAAAAACAAAAGAGCCTGTTAGATAATTCACAACCACAAATCCATGGATATTTATCATATACCTCGGGTTTGAATTCTCTTTTGTAATCTCTAGTTTTACATTTTGTCACCTGGGTAAGGTTAAGCATAGGTGTTGGCCTGAGCATTTTAATTTCCATTTTTCTTTCAATGGGCAACGTTGAAAAATGTAATTGCTTTAGCTCAGACACACTAATTTTACTAAGTGCCATCTTAACTGTTAGTTTACACACAAAGAACAGTCCTTTGCTCTTATCTAATATATAACTTGTAGGTAGGTAGCTCTGCAGCTGTTAGAAAATATACAACTTAATATTTTAATAGTTTGGCGGTTGTTATGTAATATATAACTTTTATGTAGGTAGCTCTGCTGCTCTGCAGCTGTTAGCAAATATACAACTCAACTTGAAGTAATAGTTTTATAGTTTGGCGGTTGTTATCTAATATATAACTTGTAGGTAGGTAGCTCTGCTGCTCTGCAGCTGTTAGAAAATATACAACTCAACTTGAAGTAATAGTTTAATAGTTTGGCGGTTGTTATCTAATATATAACTTGTAGGTACTGGTAGGTAGCTCTGCAGCTTTTAGAAAATATACAACTTAATTGTTTAATAGTTTGGCGGTTGTTATGTAATATATAACTTGTAGGTAGGTAGCTCTGCAGCTGTTAGAAAATATACTACTTAATAGTTTAATAGTTTGGCGGTTGTTATGTAATATATAACTTGTAGGTAGGTAGCTCTGCAGCTGTTAGAAAATATACAACTTAATAGTTTAATAGTTTGGCGGTTGTTATGTAATATATAACTTGTAGGTAGGTAGCTCTGCAGCTGTTAGAAAATATACAACTTAATATTTTAATAGTTTGGCGGTTGTTATGTAATATATAACTTTTATGTAGGTAGCTCTGCTGCTCTGCAGCTGTTAGAAAATATACAACTCAACTTGAAGTAATAGTTTTATAGTTTGGCGGTTGTTATCTAATATATAACTTGTAGGTAGGTAGCTCTGCTGCTCTGCAGCTGTTAGAAAATATACAACTCAACTTGAAGTAATAGTTTAATAGTTTGGCGGTTGTTATCTAATATATAACTTGTAGGTACTGGTAGGTAGCTCTGCAGCTTTTAGAAAATATACAACTTAATTGTTTAATAGTTTGGCGGTTGTTATGTAATATATAACTTGTAGGTAGGTAGCTCTGCAGCTGTTAGAAAATATACTACTTAATAGTTTAATAGTTTGGCGGTTGTTATGTAATATATAACTTGTAGGTAGGTAGCTCTGCAGCTGTTAGAAAATATACAACTTAATAGTTTAATAGTTTGGCGGTTGTTATGTAATATATAACTTGTAGGTAGGTAGCTCTGCTGCTCTGTAGCTGTTAGAAAATATACAACTCAACTTGAAGTAATAGTTTAATAGTTTGGCGGTTGTTATGTAATATATAACTTGTAGGTAGGTAGCTCTGCAGCTGTTAGAAAATATACTACTTAATAGTTTAATAGTTTGGCGGTTGTTATGTAATATATAACTTGTAGGTAGGTAGCTCTGCAGCTGTTAGAAAATATACAACTTAATAGTTTAATAGTTTGGCGGTTGTTATGTAATATATAACTTGTAGGTAGGTAGCTCTGCTGCTCTGTAGCTGTTAGAAAATATACAACTCAACTTGAAGTAATAGTTTAATAGTTTGGCGGTTGTTATGTAATATATAACTTGTAGGTAGGTAGCTCTGCAGCTGTTAGAAAATATACTACTTAATAGTTTAATAGTTTGGCGGTTGTTATGTAATATATAACTTGTAGGTAGGTAGCTCTGCTGCTCTGTAGCTGTTAGAAAATATACAACTCAACTTGAAGTAATAGTTTAATAGTTTGGCGGTTGTTATGTAATATATAACTTGTAGGTAGGTAGCTCTGCAGCTGTTAGAAAATATACAACTTAATAGTTTAATAGTTTGGCGGTTGTTATGTAATATATAACTTGTAGGTAGGTAGCTCTTCAGCTGTTAGAAAATATACTACTTAATAGTTTAATAGTTTGGCGGTTGTTATATATAACTTGTAGGTAGGTAGCTCTGCTGCTCTGCAGCTGTTAGAAAATATACAACTCAACTTGAAGTAATAGTTTAATAGTTTGGCGGTTGTTATGTAATATATAACTTGTAGGTAGGTAGCTCTGCTGCTCTGCAGCTGTTAGAAAATAAACAACTCAACTTGAAGTAATAGTTTTGCGGTTCTTATATAATATATAACTTGTAGGTAAGTAAGCAACCGTGACAGCCGTCAACGGTCAACAACTAGTATCAGCAGGCAGCAGCACAGCAGTTAACTTTTTTTTAAAAAAAAAATAAAATAATTTTTACCTTTTTTTGCAAAACTTCTAATTGCAATCTGCTAATTAATTAATCTGCTAAAATACTTTTTATTAATGGTAAGCTACCGTGACAGCCGTCAACGGTCAACAACTAGTATCAGCAAGCTGCAAGCAGCAGCACAGCAGTTAACTGTTTGGTTTTTTTTCACTAAAGTTTTACCTTTTTTTGCAAAACTTCTAATTGCAATCTGCTAATTAGTTAATCTGCTAAAATACTTAAATTTATTAATGGTAAGCTACCGTGACAGCCGTCAACGGTCAACAACTAGTATCAGCAAGCAGCAGCACAGCAGTTAACTGTTTTTTTTGTTTTTAAAAAAAATTCACCTTTTTTTGCAAAACTTCTAATTGCAATCTGCTAATTAATTAATCTGCTAAAATACTTAAATTTATTAATGGTAAGCTACCGTGACAGCCGTCAACGGTCAACAACTAGTATCAGCAAGCAACAGCACAGCAGTTAACTGTTTGTTTGTTTTTAAAAAAATTCACCTTTTTTTGCAAAACTTCTAATTGCAATCTGCTAATTAATTAATCTGCTAAAATACTTAAATTTATTAATGGTAAGCTACCGTGACAGCCGTCAACGGTCAACAACTAGTATCAGCAAGCAGCAGCACAGCAGTTAACTTTATTTTTGTATTTTTTGAAAAATCACCTTTTTTTGCAAAACTTCTAATTGCAATGAATCTGCATTAATTTATCTGCTAAAAAATTATTTTATTATTCCCAAATTACTCACTAAAGAACTCTCTAATCTGTCTGTCTGTATCTGTTTTTAGTAAATATAAAAATTAACTTTGTTTTTCACTGACACTAGACCCTGTCTAAGTAGTCTACTCTCTCTAGACTGACTACTGTTCTTCTTGTAGTCTAAAAAAACTTAAACTGTTTGTTGACTGACTCACTCTCTCTCTTCAACTTCAAGAACCAACTGGTCTGCTCTGTAGTGTATTAACTACTAGTATTAGTAATAAAATTATAAATAACTGTCTAATAAGCTGCAGGCCTGCAGCAAAAAAAAATAGGCTTTCTCCCTAGTCCCTACCACCCTCCTGCCTACTAACTCGGAGTGACTGTGTGTGACTCTAATCTATCTATTCTCACAGTTCACTCAGGACAGCCAGCAGCACTGCAGGCTGCAGCAGTTAAGTAACAGTACAAGTTACAACACAGACGTCTGTCTGTCTGTAGATATATAGATTGCTTGCAAGTTGCAGCCAAGAGGCAGGTTAGCAAATATAGAGATTGCTTGCTGCAAGTTGCAGCCAAGAGGCAGGTTAGCAAATATAGCACGGTGCACCAAGTTCAAATTCGTGTCAACAAGACTAGTTAAACTAAAGATGAGAATGGATTTTCAAAGAAATTTGAAGTCACAGTGTCTCAGCAACACCAACACAAGACTCCTCTCTCCTCAACGGCTATCTCATCAATGCGACTTTCGCGCCGTTGAGGGGGAGGAGCCTTGTGGGGGCCGTCACGTGGACGCAACAGCGTATCACAGTGAGGCTGGATAAGGCAGTGGGAGGAGGCATAGGCAGAGCACAGGCTGACGTGCAAGACCGCACACTTCAGCCTGTGCGATTATGGGTCTATGGGAGTGACGGGCCTGGGAGGAGCTACGCCTGCACAGTGAAGCATAGATCACTGTGCAGGATAGGGTCTCCCTCTATTCGCACGTGCGACGAATTCTAGTGTGCGCGCACAGCAGTCTGCTGGTCGGGTCGGGAGAGGAGGAGACAGAGTGAGAGTCTGGAAGCTAGTGACCGTGACGTCAGCTGTTGTCAGGCAGAGCAGAGCCAAATACTGTCTGCTATGCTGTTGTGTCTGCCCGGTCCTAGCTCCCTCCCTCCTGCCTCTGCCTCCTAGTCCCTATAACTTACAGATACCAGTGGAGGCTCCTCCATTTGTGCACATTCGCACGTGAACCCCCAGCCAGGGCAAGAGGGTGAAAAAAAAATTGAGCCAAAAAAAAAAAAAAAATGAGAAAAAAAAAAAAAAATTACCTAAAAAAAAATAATATTTGTTTAATAAAATATAATTTTTCAAATAGTCTCCTATGATCCTATCTGAAAAATTAATATTTTATTATTATCCCCAGCAAGTTAGTATTTATTACTCCTCAGGCTCTGTCACTGTGTTCTGTATCTGTACGTTATAGGGACTAGGAGGCAGAGGCAGGAGGGAGGGAGCTAGGACCGGGCAGACACAACAGCATAGCAGACAGTATTTGGCTCTGCTCTGCCTGACAACAGCTGACGTCACGGTCACTAGCTTCCAGACTCTCACTCTGTCTCCTCCTCTCCCGACCCGACCAGCAGACTGCTGTGCGCGCACACTAGAATTCGTCGCACGTGCGAATAGAGGGAGACCCTATCCTGCACAGTGATCTATGCTTCACTGTGCAGGCGTAGCTCCTCCCAGGCCCGTCACTCCCATAGACCCATAATCGCACAGGCTGAAGTGTGCGGTCTTGCACGTCAGCCTGTGCTCTGCCTATGCCTCCTCCCACTGCCTTATCCAGCCTCACTGTGATACGCTGTTGCGTCCACGTGACGGCCCCCACAAGGCTCCTCCCCCTCAACGGCGCGAAAGTCGCATTGATGAGATAGCCGTTGAGGAGAGAGGAGTCTTGTGTTGGTGTTGCTGAGACACTGTGACTTCAAATTTCTTTGAAAATCCATTCTCATCTTTAGTTTAACTAGTCTTGTTGACACGAATTTGAACTTGGTGCACCGTGCTATATTTGCTAACCTGCCTCTTGGCTGCAACTTGCAGCAAGCAATCTCTATATTTGCTAACCTGCCTCTTGGCTGCAACTTGCAAGCAATCTATATATCTACAGACAGACAGACGTCTGTGTTGTAACTTGTACTGTTACTTAACTGCTGCAGCCTGCAGTGCTGCTGGCTGTCCTGAGTGAACTGTGAGAATAGATAGATTAGAGTCACACACAGTCACTCCGAGTTAGTAGGCAGGAGGGTGGTAGGGACTAGGGAGAAAGCCTATTTTTTTTTGCTGCAGGCCTGCAGCTTATTAGACAGTTATTTATAATTTTATTACTAATACTAGTAGTTAATACACTACAGAGCAGACCAGTTGGTTCTTGAAGTTGAAGAGAGAGAGTGAGTCAGTCAACAAACAGTTTAAGTTTTTTTAGACTACAAGAAGAACAGTAGTCAGTCTAGAGAGAGTAGACTACTTAGACAGGGTCTAGTGTCAGTGAAAAACAAAGTTAATTTTTATATTTACTAAAAACAGATACAGACAGACAGATTAGAGAGTTCTTTAGTGAGTAATTTGGGAATAATAAAATAATTTTTTAGCAGATAAATTAATGCAGATTCATTGCAATTAGAAGTTTTGCAAAAAAAGGTGATTTTTCAAAAAATACAAAAATAAAGTTAACTGCTGTGCTGCTGCTTGCTGATACTAGTTGTTGACCGTTGACGGCTGTCACGGTAGCTTACCATTAATAAATTTAAGTATTTTAGCAGATTAATTAATTAGCAGATTGCAATTAGAAGTTTTGCAAAAAAGGTGAATTTTTTTAAAAACAAACAAACAGTTAACTGCTGTGCTGTTGCTTGCTGATACTAGTTGTTGACCGTTGACGGCTGTCACGGTAGCTTACCATTAATAAATTTAAGTATTTTAGCAGATTAATTAATTAGCAGATTGCAATTAGAAGTTTTGCAAAAAAAGGTGAATTTTTTTTAAAAACAAAAAAAACAGTTAACTGCTGTGCTGCTGCTTGCTGATACTAGTTGTTGACCGTTGACGGCTGTCACGGTAGCTTACCATTAATAAATTTAAGTATTTTAGCAGATTAACTAATTAGCAGATTGCAATTAGAAGTTTTGCAAAAAAAGGTAAAACTTTAGTGAAAAAAAACCAAACAGTTAACTGCTGTGCTGCTGCTTGCAGCTTGCTGATACTAGTTGTTGACCGTTGACGGCTGTCACGGTAGCTTACCATTAATAAAAAGTATTTTAGCAGATTAATTAATTAGCAGATTGCAATTAGAAGTTTTGCAAAAAAAGGTAAAAATTATTTTATTTTTTTTTTAAAAAAAAGTTAACTGCTGTGCTGCTGCCTGCTGATACTAGTTGTTGACCGTTGACGGCTGTCACGGTTGCTTACTTACCTACAAGTTATATATTATATAAGAACCGCAAAACTATTACTTCAAGTTGAGTTGTTTATTTTCTAACAGCTGCAGAGCAGCAGAGCTACCTACCTACAAGTTATATATTACATAACAACCGCCAAACTATTAAACTATTACTTCAAGTTGAGTTGTATATTTTCTAACAGCTGCAGAGCAGCAGAGCTACCTACCTACAAGTTATATATAACAACCGCCAAACTATTAAACTATTAAGTAGTATATTTTCTAACAGCTGAAGAGCTACCTACCTACAAGTTATATATTACATAACAACCGCCAAACTATTAAACTATTAAGTTGTATATTTTCTAACAGCTGCAGAGCTACCTACCTACAAGTTATATATTACATAACAACCGCCAAACTATTAAACTATTACTTCAAGTTGAGTTGTATATTTTCTAACAGCTACAGAGCAGCAGAGCTACCTACCTACAAGTTATATATTACATAACAACCGCCAAACTATTAAACTATTAAGTAGTATATTTTCTAACAGCTGCAGAGCTACCTACCTACAAGTTATATATTACATAACAACCGCCAAACTATTAAACTATTACTTCAAGTTGAGTTGTATATTTTCTAACAGCTACAGAGCAGCAGAGCTACCTACCTACAAGTTATATATTACATAACAACCGCCAAACTATTAAACTATTAAGTTGTATATTTTCTAACAGCTGCAGAGCTACCTACCTACAAGTTATATATTACATAACAACCGCCAAACTATTAAACTATTAAGTAGTATATTTTCTAACAGCTGCAGAGCTACCTACCTACAAGTTATATATTACATAACAACCGCCAAACTATTAAACTATTACTTCAAGTTGAGTTGTATATTTTCTAACAGCTACAGAGCAGCAGAGCTACCTACCTACAAGTTATATATTACATAACAACCGCCAAACTATTAAACTATTAAGTTGTATATTTTCTAACAGCTGCAAAGCTACCTACCTACAAGTTATATATTACATAACAACCGCCAAACTATTAAACTATTAAGTAGTATATTTTCTAACAGCTGCAGAGCTACCTACCTACAAGTTATATATTACATAACAACCGCCAAACTATTAAACAATTAAGTTGTATATTTTCTAAAAGCTGCAGAGCTACCTACCAGTACCTACAAGTTATATATTAGATAACAACCGCCAAACTATTAAACTATTACTTCAAGTTGAGTTGTATATTTTCTAACAGCTGCAGAGCAGCAGAGCTACCTACCTACAAGTTATATATTAGATAACAACCGCCAAACTATAAAACTATTACTTCAAGTTGAGTTGTATATTTTCTAACAGCTGCAGAGCAGCAGAGCTACCTACATAAAAGTTATATATTACATAACAACCGCCAAACTATTAAAATATTAAGTTGTATATTTTCTAACAGCTGCAGAGCTACCTACCTACAAGTTATATATTACATAACAACCGCCAAACTATTAAACTATTAAGTTGTATATTTTCTAACAGCTGCAGAGCTACCTACCTACAAGTTATATATTACATAACAACCGCCAAACTATTAAACTATTAAGTAGTATATTTTCTAACAGCTGCAGAGCTACCTACCTACAAGTTATATATTACATAACAACCGCCAAACTATTAAACAATTAAGTTGTATATTTTCTAAAAGCTGCAGAGCTACCTACCAGTACCTACAAGTTATATATTAGATAACAACCGCCAAACTATTAAACTATTACTTCAAGTTGAGTTGTATATTTTCTAACAGCTGCAGAGCAGCAGAGCTACCTACCTACAAGTTATATATTAGATAACAACCGCCAAACTATAAAACTATTACTTCAAGTTGAGTTGTATATTTTCTAACAGCTGCAGAGCAGCAGAGCTACCTACATAAAAGTTATATATTACATAACAACCGCCAAACTATTAAAATATTAAGTTGTATATTTTCTAACAGCTGCAGAGCTACCTACCTACAAGTTATATATTAGATAAGAGCAAAGGACTGTTCTTTGTGTGTAAACTAACAGTTAAGATGGCACTTAGTAAAATTAGTGTGTCTGAGCTAAAGCAATTACATTTTTCAACGTTGCCCATTGAAAGAAAAATGGAAATTAAAATGCTCAGGCCAACACCTATGCTTAACCTTACCCAGGTGACAAAATGTAAAACTAGAGATTACAAAAGAGAATTCAAACCCGAGGTATATGATAAATATCCATGGATTTGTGGTTGTGAATTATCTAACAGGCTCTTTTGTTTTTATTGTCTCCTGTTTGCAAAACAAAGTGGGGATTCAAGCTGGGTGAGTTATGGTGTCGCCGATTTATCACATTTAAGTCAAAAAACAAATAAACATAATTGCTCCCAATCACATTTAAACTCCACATTAGAGTTTAATTTGCTAGGAAGGGTTGATATTCGGCAACAACTTGACAGTGCATATCGTTTGAATATTAAAAAACATAATGAGCAAGTAACGAAAAATCGCTATGTTCTTTCAAAAATAATTAATTGTATTTTATTTTGCGGCGCATTTGAGCTTGCACTTCGAGGACATGACGAACGTGATGATTCATTAAATCCAGGCATTTTCAGAGGTCTTATAAACTTCTCAGCAGAGCTTGATGCATCTCTAAAAGAACATCTCGCTAGTGCCACTGTTTTTAAAGGAACGTCAAAAGAAATTCAAAACGATTTATTAGACTGTATGCTTACTGTTTGCCAGAACCAAATAAAGAAGGAAATCTCAAATGCAAGTTTTGTAGCAGTGATAGCAGATGAAACTACTGATGTTTCATCTGCCTTCCAATTGGTTGTTGTTTTTAGATACATTATAGGTAACGGACAACCGGTTGAGAGATTCTGGGAATTCACTAATCCAGCTGGACATGATGCAGAATCTTTAGCTACGTGTATTCAAGCTACTTTGGAAAAAGTTATAGACCCAGAGAAACTCATATCGCAGAGTTACGACGGTGCAAGCGTGATAAGTGGTCAGCATGCAGGTGTTCAGGCTATAATTAAACGTACCTACAAGAATGCACATTTTGTGCATTGCTACGCACATCAGCTTAATTTAATTGTCAGCCAAGCAAGCAGTCAAAATCAACAAGTTCGAGTTTTTTTTTCAAATCTAAGTGACATTACTAACTTTTTTAGTAACTCGCCACAAAGGATAGCTATTCTAGATGAAACTGTTAGAAGAAGGATACCTCATGGTTCAGCCACCAGGTGGAATTTCAAGAGTAGAACCGTCAATACAGTTTTTGAAAACAGGGAACAGTTAATTGAATGCATGGAAAAAATAGAGTCAACATCGAAAAAAGAAATAGCTATAAATCAAGCAGGGGCTATTCGGCGTATGTTACAAGACTCGGTATTCGTGTTCTGGCTTACAGTTTTTCACAATATTATGCCACATGTAGATGTGTTATACAACCAACTTCAGAAAACACAAACAGATGCGGCACTTATTCGAAAACATATTAACACTTTCCAGCAGACAATGGAAAACGAAAGGAATAGAATGGACACAGTGACCATGACGATATCAGAAACAGAGGAAACATCTAGGAAAAGGAAGAGAGAAAATATTCACATTGCTCAGACTGTGGCAGCTAAAGAGATATGCGATGTTATCACAAATCAAGTAAAAGATAGATTTTCTTTTATAACTCACTACTCGGCTGTTTCTCTCCTCCAAGCGGAAAAATTTGCGGATTACGAGAAAAATTTTCCAAATCAGCTTCTTGAACAAACATCAGCGGTTTATCACACATTACAGAAAGATCGCCTGAAAACTGAACTAGGAGTAATTTACAGAAGACCAGATTTCCGAAATATGAATGGTGCCATCAGTCTTCTACAGTTTGTAATAGAAAATAACTTGGACAGTACTTTCTCGGAGACCTACAAACTGTTGCAAATTATTTCGACTATTCCCGTGACAACTGCTGAGGCTGAGAGATGTTTCTCAACTTTAAAACGAGTAAAGACATTTCTAAGGAGCACCATGACTGAGGAAAGACTGACTGCTCTAGCCATGCTCACAATTGAAAAACAATTGATCAATGACATGCCTACATTCACCGAAAATGTTATTGATTTATTTGCATCAAAAAAAGACAGGCGGATTGACTTAATTTACAAAAATTGTACTTGAGTTATCAACATTCTCTTTTAATCTTTACCTTTGAAGTTAATTATTAAGCACTAGTGTTATAGAAATAATCTTCTTTTGTAGAAAGTCAAATGTTGGTGTTTTTATCTTAATGTTGCCACAGCCTTTGGCTGCATTGCCTAATATCGAACACTGGGGGCTAGGGCAACAATAATTGAGATGTGGTTTTATTTCTCTATGAAGTGGAAGGTTCTTTAAATCCAGGAATATATATATTTTCATAAATGTACATTCAAGATACTTATTATTTCGCAGCTTTGATTAATCATTTGGTTAATATATATGTTATTATATAATTTAACTGAGCATGTATATTTTAAGACTAGACATGGGTATACTGAAGAGTATGGATTCTTGTATATTAATTTAAATATTAGACATGGTCATAATATTAAATATTATAAATATATATATATATAAATATATATATATACTTCCTACTGATAATATCTTAAGAGATTAACTTAATAGTCATTTTGCAAACAGGATCTTGTTTTTATTGTCTCCTGTTTGAAAAACAAAGTGGTGATTAAAGTTGGGTGAGTTATGGTGTCGCCGATTTATCACATTTAACTCCAAAAATATAAATAATTGCTACCAATCACATTTATACTCCCCATTAGAGTTTAATTTGCGATGAAGGATTGATATTCGCCAACAACTTGTCAGTGCATATTGTTTGAATGTTAAAAAACACAATCATCAAGTAACCACAAATCGTTATGTTCTTTCAAAAATTATGAATTGTATTCTATTTTCCGGCGCATTTGAGCTTTCACTTCGAGGACATGATGAACGCGATGATTCATTAAATATTGGGAGACTTAAAAGGATTGTAATTTAATACTTAGTTAGTATGATACTAATAATCAGCTATACTATTAACTATTTGAAATCAATTGATTACTCATTTCATATTCTGATATTACATTGCATTTAATTAGAATTCTGTAGTGATTGTAAAGATATTTATATTTCCTTCTTATCCCACTTTAATATAAATATATTCCATATTTGAAGTCATTCCTTAATAAAGTATAGGAGTATATAAAACTATATGAAAATTAGGTACAAGTCATTTCATATGAAATTTTGTCTGCTACATGCTTGCATCGATTCTGAGCTAGAAAACCTTTCCAGACGTATATGTGGATTCACACCTTCAAAAGTATTGTTAGTCTCATCATTTGTATATCATACAAGGGATAATTACTTACTTTCCTGAAGATTGAGCATATCTGAACTAAAGTACAGAATTGTTTCGCTGTCACCCCAGAGAGGTAACATGGTTATCTTGTTTGTAGAGATCTAATCTCATTAAGCGATGAAGTAAAGAATCTTTTGAAGCTTAAACTTTAACAAATGTTCCCTTTGTATATTTTTTACATATCCTGCCTGTGAGCTGTATTGGAGCATAGTATTTATATATAATTGATGTTACATTTCATAAAAATATATTTCATAATTCATATCTGAGTACATTACTTTAATACAGTTTGAGTGAATGAAATCATATACAGTTGTATGCAAAAGTTTAGGCACCTCTGACAATTTCCATGATTTTCAGTTAAAAATAATAGGCTGTTTGGATCAGTAATTCCATTTTGATCTATCAAATAAATGAAGGACACAGTAAAAATTCAGTAGTGAAATTAGGTTTATTGGATTAACAGAAAATGTGCAATATGCATCAAAACAAAATTAGACAGGTGCATACATTTGTGCACCCTTGTTATTTTGTTGATTTGAATACCTGTAACTACCTAGCACTGATTAATTGGAAGACAAAATTGGTTTGGTGAGCCCATTAAGCCTTAAACTTCATAGACAGGTGTATCCAATCATGAGAAAAGGTTTTAAGGTGGCCAATTGCAAGTTGTTCTCTATGACTCTCCTCTGAAGAGTGGCAACATGGGGGCCACAAAACAACTCTCAAATGACCTAAAAACAAAGATTGTTCAACATCATGGTTTAGAGGAAGGCTACAAAAAGCTATTGCATAGATTTAAGATGTCAGTGTCCACTGTGAGGAACATAGTCATCATGGTGAGGATATGGAAGACCACAGGCACAGTTCTTGTTAAGGCCAGAAGTGGCAGGCCAAGTAAAATATCGGATAGTCAAAGGATGATAAGAACGGTCAAAAACAGCCCACAGACCACCTCCAAAGACCTGTACTACTGGGAATATTGTTGAGGGTCTCATGGATTCCACTCAATATCAGCAGATACTTGAGAATAATGTTGAGGAATCAGTCACAAATTTCAGTTGAAGTTACCCCCAGGCCGGGGCTGGATATTTCAAGAAGACGATGACCAAAAACACTGCTGGGTCAAATGTGTGGGGCCATTTGATGAGCGTGACTTTCACAAAGGGGTGTGGCTTTTAAAAATGGGTGTGGCTTGTTAAAAGGGGCGTGGTTTTTCAAAGGGGCGTGGTTTTTCAAAGGGGCGTGGTTTTCTAATAGGGGCAGGGTCTTGTGCACCCCCATCCTAAAAATTCACCAGCCGCCACTGACAGATACAGAACACAGTGACAGAGCCTGAGGAGTAATAAATACTAACTTGCTGGGGATAATAATAAAATATTAATTTTTCAGATAGGATCATAGGAGACTATTTGAAAAATTATATTTTATTAAACAAATATTATTTTTTTTTAGGTAATTTTTTTTTTTTTTTCTCTTTTTTTTTTTTTTTTTTGGCTCAATTTTTTTTTCACCCTCTTGCCCTGGCTGGGGGTTCACGTGCGAATGTGCACAAATGGAGGAGCCTCCACTGCTTTTATTTAAGATACAAAGACTTTGTAGAGATAACTTGACATGTTATTGTGGAACATATGTATGTCAAAAATTTCAACAACAAAAAAAAAAGTTGTTTAAAATTGCATGCTCTATCTGAATCATGAAAGAATTTTTTTTTGGATTCAGTTTCACTTTAAAGGACATGAAACCCACAGTTTTTCTTTCATGAGCATACAATTTTAAACACATTTATCATTTACTTCTGTTATCAAATTTGCTTAATTTTCTTGCTATAATTTGTTGAAGGAGCAGCAATGCACGACTTTGAGCCAGATGAACTTATCAGGTGAGCTAATGACAAGAGGCATATTTGTGCAGCCACCAATCAGGAACTTACTTACAGTAGGGCTTTGCAGCTCCTGAGCCTATTAAGATGTATCATTAGTTGTGGATGAGCCAATTAAGATGTATCACTAGTTGTGGATTAGTCTACTTTTGATGACAGCAAATTTATGAATCACTAAATTGTTAAATCACAGTTCAGTTCCTAGACCTAAAAGCACTCAATTTCCAAATGACTAGAAGTAGAAGAAGATTAGGCGAAGTAAAGTTAAAATATAATTTTTATTCATACAATAAAAAAATGGATGAAAATTAAATACACAAGGAAATTCTGCTGGTTAAGAATAACCCAGACGGTGATTATATAAACTAAGGGTGGAAAAGGTTACTATCCCTTTAAATGGCCTAGGATGTCAATTTTAATCTAATCTAATGAGAATTTAAGTTGCGGAGGTGATACAGCAGCATAGCCATGGACTCTGTGGCAGAGGTGATACAGAAGCACAGGCAGAAATTTGTGGCTGAGGTTATACAGGAGCACAGGCAGGAATCTGTGTAAGAGGTGAGACAGTCCAGGGCACAAAACCAACAAGGGCCAGAGATAAAATTCATAATCATGCAGAGAGGTCAGGGCAGGCTGCAACACAAGCAGGGTAATGGGCAAACCAAGTCAAATCTAAAGAATGTGGCAGTAGAAGATATGCAGGAACTGAGGCACGGACCAAGAAAGGCTCAATGCCCAGAGAGAGGAGCTCCCTTATTTGGCAGATTAAATAACTAACCTGACACACCTAAGCAAATAGGGAGATGTACCCAATGCAGAAAGCAGCTCACAGGCAAAGAAGGTAGAGATGACAAGGACCTCTAGTGGCCCATGGTATGAGTATCAAGCTATGAATCAGGAAACTTCTGCTCAAGTCTCAGGAGGAACAAGTCAAGTCAGTCTTTCACTGGTCTTTGGGACATGGTCTTGACATTGTCATGGTTTGATAGCTCCTATAGCCAAAATACCTAAACTCTAGCCTGAGCCTGTTCATGAACCAACCTGAGTGTCTCTTTGGTTTAACCATATCCTTTGGAACAGACAATAATTTATTATTTATGTGTTTATATTTCTACTATTATTTTTTTTATGGATAGTGACCCCCATTTTCTGTGAAAGGCTGTTTGTTGAGTTTTCTCAATTTATGTTCATAACTGTAAAATATTCACATGTCTGTCTTGCTATGGTAAAGTAGTCTACCTGGATAGAATGGAAGTTATATCCAGGGGCTGGTCAATGGCATTCAGGGATGTTCTAGGTTTGGATTTTTCACCTACACTTAGATCCAACATACAAATTCATAAATACTCTATTACCCTTGTGAAATCTTTCATCTCATGGTTGTATCCCACAATTTCAAAGCTGACAGTGTTGTTTTATTAAGTCAAGAGAAAGAACCCATTCATATCTCAATGCTCTGAAATAAGCAGAACTGTACATTGCAAATTAGATGTGTTAAACAGTTTCTTAGGGTTAAGTAAAAGCAGGCTAGTTGATCCCAAACACAGTGCACCTGTATAGGGCCATATCTCTCAGCAAATGGAAAATGGGTCAGCGGGTCAAGGAAGACTAGACAATGTCCTTACCAGGCTATGGGACTCAGGAACTCACCCCACTCATTGTGGAATGCCTCCGGATGCTCTGCCCATCCTATCGGTACTCAAAGACTCTCAATCGAAGTGAGACCAAACAACTTCCGCCGCCAAAGCTGCCGGAACAAGCTCCTTCCACTGCTGCATGATTGGACGAGTGCAGTGTGATGAAACTGCAGGCTATAACCCTTATGCATAAATCTGCTTATTGTGGTATACCCTCAGGCTTTTCTTGCCCAAACTTTGCTGTGTGCTGTAAACCCAGGCAGATGCGATGCAGGAATCAAAGAAGAAAAAGTCCAGCACTCCAGCTAAAATTTCAATGACTTTATTTGAACAAACACTCCATCAATGTGGCAGATAGTAAAACATGCATCTTACGCATTTTGGCTTTATGCCTTAATCATAGATGCTTATACATTATTGCATACACAGGTGTATTTAAAAGCAGTATCAGCTCACTATTGGTTAAACACATATCACATGTTTGATCCTTCAGACAGCGTATAAACATAAATTAACCCTTCAATGCCAGTATATTAAACATTTAAACCACTCCACTTAAGCAAGGCTAAATAACAGTATAGTATATGATTGAAACCATATCAAAAGCAACAGTATATATACTAACCTAACCCGGATACATTGGAAGGTATTGAACCTCCACTTTTGCTTGTGTGATGTTTAAAACTCTGTATGAGTGGGGAATTGATGACCAAAAATATGAGAAGTGTTTATCTGTGTTTTAATTGGAGAGGAGTGTCCAATCCCTGATATACATATAATATAATAATGATAATACAGACCATAACGATACTATAGAGCCAACTGAAAGTGATATAGGGCAACTTAACTGTTTCTTATAAATGTCACATTACAAACTATTCTGGATGATTACACTCTTGTTATTAAATAACTCAATGTGGTTACCATTAGCCAACACTAAGGATAAAGGTAACATAGTGCTATTTAATTACTACCTAGATTTATCATGTACTAAGTATCATATTTAGATCGTCCATGCTGATACTCAGCCTACTATTGTTGCAATGATTCCGAATAAAAGAAAGGTGTAGTTGTAGTGATTTCAGCATATCTTAAAATATAAAAATACATACAAATACATATAAACTCTTTTTACATAAAATTGATGTATTACCACCAAGATTATATATGATGTATATGAAATGCTGCTGTTACTTACAGGGGTAAACAAGTATAGGGAATGATGCTCACTGAAGGGGATATTACTCCCAATAATTTATCAAATCAAATTGGGAGTTGAAACTTTTGGTGACCTAGTGTCCACAGTGAAAATCCAGAAGGTCTCTTGTTTAAAGAGCAGCCTGCTGCGATCTCCACTGCGTTCAGGAACTTTAATTTTTTCAATAATTTTCCATTTAAGCAACTGGACACTTCCATTGTGTACCTCCAAGAAATGTTTAACCAAAAGGGAATAAATAACCAATTTTTTATTATCTTGTAGATTTCCCCTAATCCTGTCACGTGACTCCCGTGTTGTGAACCCTATGTACTATAGTTTACAATGAGAACACCAGATCATGTATACCACATAGTTTGACCAACAATTTACACAAGAGTCTAGTTTATAGGATTTCCCATTGGCAAAAGACTCAAAGGCTGGTCCTTAATCCACATGTGAACAAGCTATACATGCCCCATAGTGACATTTATACATGCCCTTGCAAGTTATCCAAGAATTAGTCTTTACCTTTTTCTCTCTTAATTTGCTAGGTGAAAGCATGTTGCCTAATGTGGGGTCCTTGTTTATAGGTGAACATACAACCCTTCTGTACAATCTTTTCAAGTTTCTCATCTGCTGAGAGTAAATAAAAAACTGTCCTTATTATACCACAAATTCTTTCATATTCAGAGGAATATTCAGTAATGAAGGTGACCCCTTCCTGTCTAGTGGACCTGATTCTATTATCCTGAACTCTAAGGAGACATTTTCTATCAAAAGAGTCAATTTCACTTTTCGCACTTGTTATATCACTGTCCGAATATCCCCTTGCTCTCAATCTTTTTATTAGATCATTGCTCTCTCTGAAATACTCAAAATCTCCTGAGCAATTTTGTTTTACTCTGATTAGTTGCCCTTTTGTAATGGCATAATGCAATATTGTGTTACCTGAGATCGGTTTACAATATAACGTGGTTTTCACCTTGGCATCTACCAATGATGCTCTAAGGTTAAAATCTAAAAGATTGATCTCAGTCAAATGATGTTCCATGGTAAAAGACATTCCCATCTCATTGTTGTTAATGTATGCTAAAAACTCATCCACCAAGGTAATGTCCCTCTTCCATATGAGGATAATGTCATCAATATATCGCCTATAAAAGGCAATATTTTCCCTATAGGGATTTCTTCATACAAAGATGCAGGAAGCCTCCCACCAACCAAAAAAATAGGTTGGCGTAGGCAAATTTTTCCCCCATGGCAGTCCCACATCTCTGGAGGAAGAAACCCCCCTCAAATGAAAAGAAATTATGCATGAGTAGAGATTCAGCTACTGTCAAAACATATCCTTGGAATTCTTTGCTGTAATTGGTCATGTTTTTCAAAGAGTACACCAAAGCCTCCAATCCACTGGTGTGTTTAATGTTAGAATAAAAGGAGGATACATAAATCTGTCGAACCACTGTGATAGTGGTTCACAAAGGGAACAAATGCCAGATACAATTGGTCTGCCTCTAACATCAGTTAGTGATTTATGGACTTTCAGTAGCATGTAAAAAATGGACAACACAGGTTTAACCACATATAGAAAATCAAAAGTTCTAATTGGAATCTGTTTAAAGGATTGAAGGTAAGTTTCTAATAGAATGAAATATCTTCTAGCTGTCTCCTGGCTTCCATGAAATACGATTGTCTGTCCCAGACAACTACAATGCCCCCCTTATCTGCCATTTTGATAACCAAATTATCGTTATTTTTTAGTCTATTCAAGGCCCTCCTTTCATCTAGGGTAAGATTGTAAGTAGAGCAGTGTGGTCTCTTGGAGAGATCAATCAAATCATGCTCCACTTGTCTTTGAAAAGTTTCTAATACCTCCCCTTGAGTATGGTCTAATACACCCCCCCGAGCAGTGTTCCCTCTAAGGACAGTTTTGTGTGCAGCCCAGCAGTGAAACAGTTAACAAGAGAACCATACCTTTCCATCTGCATTGTGCAGTGCTTGCTAATTGCAGGGTGTGGTTACCTAATTAACTGTTTCACTGCTGGGCCGCACACAAAACTGGCCTTAGAGGGAACACTGCCCCCGAGTTTGGGTAGGGTAGAAAACCACTAAGCTCTTTTATTCCATCAGAATCATTAACCTGTTCTGGATCAATTAATAAATCCCCAAGTATCTGTTCTGTATACTGATCATCAAAAGAGTGCTTAGTTTCTGTGTTACCCTGCTCAATATTTGCCGTATGAACAGTGTTTACATTATTGGGTGTGCCTTCTGAAAAATAAAGCTTTTTTAGGGTAAGTTGCCTTATGAGCCTATTTAAATCAATTAGGGTCTGGAATATATTAAAGCTATGTGTGGGCACATAGTTCAGCCCATAACTTAAAGGGACAGTCAAGTATAAATTAAACTTTCATTATTCAGATAGGACTTTTAATTTTAATTGACTTTCCAATTTACTTTTATCATCAAATTTGCTTTTTTCTCTTGGTATTCTTAGTTTAAACTAAACATAGGTAGGCTCATATGCTAATTTCTAAGCCTTTGAGGGCTGCCTCTTATCACATGCTTTTTAAATCTCTTTTCAACACAAAGAGACAGAAAGTACACGTGGGCCATATAGATAACACTGTGTTCAGGCACAGGGGGTTATTTAAGATCTAGCACAATACAATGCTAAATTTAAGACAATAGATGATAATAAACAGTCACAGTCATGTGATCAGGGGGCTGGAAGAAGGTTCCTAGATACTAGGTAATCACAGAGGTAAAAAGTATATTAATATAACTCTGTTGGTTATGCAAAACTGGGGAATGGGTAATAAAGGGATTATCTACCTTTTAAAACAATAACAATTCTATGGTCAAAGGGTAATCTGCCAAATTAATGACACTTAAATGTTGTATGTGCTTCTCCTGGTTCCCCTTCTCAGCTGATAGTGAGGTTGGGATGTGTTTCCTCCTCCCCCTTCTGGTGCGCTTTCACTTACCTGAAAAACCTGCTCAAAATCAGTGTCATCTCTACCAGCATCTCTTTGGGAGGCAGTACTCTGTTGTACTATCTGGAGGGGGCATCAGTTTGATTATATTTACCGCCTGTTTTAACACCTTAACAACCTGTCTGTATGACTTCTCTTTCGGTATTATTTGGCTTTAGCTTGTGTATTGCTTTCAACAATGGTGCTGGATGTTAATATTTCTGATGTACCTACTGAATCCTCCCCAGAGTCTACGTCTGTGTCTGAGAAAACCACTTTTTTGTTATTTTTAGCCTTACCGCTATTGGCCTTTTGGTCTGTCCCACTAGAGTGCTGTTTGTTCTTATTGTTCCTCTCCCTGCGTGTTTTACTATCTGCCACATTGATGGAGTGTTTGTTCAAATAAAGTCGTTGAAATTTTAGCTGGAGTGCTGGACTTTTTCTTCTTTGATTCTTGTTTTATTAAGTGTCTTTTAATGTTTTAATTTGTTTGTCCTGCATGGTTTTAAAGGCTTTTTTTATACTCATATCCTTTACAAGGGAGATTGTTGTATGGCTGAGAGGTGACCAGTTATAACATAGCTGCTGCTCCATTTCAGCTCAGATGAAGGGAGGGTACAAATGTCATTAGGTGTATCTAAAAAGTAGTAAATGTGTGCTAACAGCTATGGGGTACGTAAACTTAAAGGAAACAAATGTTACTCAGTAGGGAGATTAAAAATGTATAAAATGTAATATATATAATAAATAATATAAATAGTTACACAATTACCTATATATATATATATGCACATGACCGGTCATCAAATAAACTATATACCTGACACCTATTGTGTCTTAAAAATACACAAGCTAAAATTGTAATGCTAAAATCAGACCAACGCCACTAATTTAATAACTAAAACAATATAAATAATTGCAATCTGTGTCTTTAAAATATGTCTAAATAACACACCTAATAAGTAGCGTCTAGCAGAATAAGTGTAAAAAAAATTATAAATTCATACAGTGCTAAGTAGCAAAGATAAAATGTCCTGCATTTATAAGTTGATAAAAAGTATTGCACATCGGTTTAAAAAGTCTGTCATTGACGATCCATCTGCAGATAATTGTGTGACAATGTTATTGTAAACCTTAAAACTCAATGTAGGTACCTGTCACTTTTCAACAGTGAGAGTAGGTTTTATGAATGTTATTGCCTTGAAAGGGTGGATTTCCAAATATATGCCTTCTTCCTCCGTACTATCCGTTCGTTAACCCCATGGAATGAAACCTCACTCATGGGCTGATACACCTCTAAGTGCTTACCTGCATGTAATTTTCTACTTGCCGTGTAGTGTCGCAGGGCACAGGTGTCTATACAGCTCCGTGTAGTAGGATTCCCTGGTGCGTGACGTCACTCTCAGTAAGTAGTTCCATCATTTGTTGGATATCCTAACTGTGCGCAGAGTTCCGTATTGGCAAAATAGTCCCTCTTTGTATCCGTGTTAATCCTTGCGATTGGTTTGTAAATATGATCTTCAGCAACCAGCTATCACTCCATCAACGTGTTTCGCCGTATAAAAACGGCTTTATCAAGATGGTTTGTTGTGTTTCCAAATATCCTTAAAAATGCATGCCTGAAGCATGATTGGGTAGTATTTTCTGGTGCAATTTCCGGTATTTCCTTAAAGGTGGACATCCATTAAGGTGTATTATTTAGGTGTTATATTCACATCAACAGTGTGTCAACCACATAGCTATACAAATACATTAAATATACAGCCTACATCTACATACTTATAGGGGCTATATTATTCTTATGTGTTGGACATATTAAATCATAAAACAGAAGAAAGAGGACATTCTTTGAAGATATGAATTGTAATGATATGAATCTCAAATTTACATATACTATAAGTAAACAAATGATTACGTTTTTGGATTTGGATATTTTCATAAGTCAGGGAGAATTAAGCACTAAGAATCACTTCAAAATGGTAGATGCTAATAATTATATCCCAGTACACAGCTGCCATTCAAAACGCTGGATAAATAATATACCAAAAGGACAATTTCTAAGAATTAGACGTAACACAATGTTGTAATTTCTTTATATGCTGATGACATCATGTTATTTTTACAGCACACTAAAAAAAGTATCCCCAAATGCCTGGCAATAATTAATAACTTCACAACCTTTTCAGGATATAAAATTAACAAAGGGTTCACAGTTGTAAAATCGTTAAATTACCTAGGCATTAAAATAAACAAAAATCCTAATGATTGGTACAATGTAAATTATTCTGATTTCCTTGACAAATTAGAGGACAGACTAGGTAAGTGGAACGTACGATACCTATCGCTTTCTGCAAAGATAGTACTGATAAAAACAATTGTCTTCCCCAGTAATATATGTAATGTAGATGTATGAAAATAAAATATTGTATAGAACAAATCTCCAGGAAAAAGTATTTGCAGCATGAGTTATGCAGTCTATTTTCTCCCACGGACTGGAGTCTCAGTCTCTCTGCTCTCTCTCTTCCCCTCGGCCCCTCCCTCTCCAGACCGGAGCTTGTCAGAGATGAGAATGATTTACATTTATAACCCTGCCAAGTGCTGTGCATTCACACACATTAGGAATGTCAGAGTGTCAGTGGTAAGGTTTGAAAAAGTAACCTTTATTTACATAGAAAACCATAATAATAAAATGTTTTATTCCTGTACAGATTTGTAACATAAACTGCAGCACAAGCTCTGTCTGCATAACATTGAGTGCTGCTGCTGTGTTTTTTATATGCACAAATTATAGGGACTCTAGGGAGATATGAAGTGCGTGTCATGTGACTCTGCATTGAGACCCAGTGTAACGTGCGTTCTAAGATGGCACCTTACATGGGAGAATCAAGCATCTTATTAGCATTCATCTTCAAATCGATGTTTTTCAACACTTAGGGGTAAGGTGAACAAATAAACTAGACAGTAGTGATTACTTGATTTTAATTCATAATAAAACATTATTTTTAATGATTTTTATCAGGTGTTAAGTGTCCCTTTAATATGTCCAACACATAAGAATAATATAGCCCCTATAAGTATGTATATGTAGGCTGTATATTTAATGTATTTGTATAGATATGTGGTTGACACACTGTTGATGTGAATATAACACCTAAATAATCCACCTTAAGGGATGTCTACCTTTAAGGAAATACCGGAAATTGCACCAGAAAATACTACCCACTCATGCTTCAGGCATGCATTTTTAAGGATATGAGGAAACACAACAAACCATGTTGATAAAGCCATTTTATACGGCAAAACGCGTTGATGGAGTGATAGCTGGTTGCTGAAGATCATATTTACAAACCAATCGCAAGGATTAACACGGATACAAAGAGGGACTATTTTGCCAATACGGAACTCTGCGCACAGTTAGGATATCCAACAAATGACGGAACTACTTACTGAGAGTGACGTCACGCACCAGGGAATCCTACTACATGGAGCCGTATAGACACCTGTGCCCTGCGACACTACACGGCAAGTAGAAAATTACATGCAGGTAAGCACTTAGAGGTGTATCAGCCCGTGAGTGAGGTTTCATTCCCTGGGGTTAACGAACTGATAGTACGGAGTAAGGAGGCATATATTTGGAAATCCACCCTTTCAAGGCAGTAACATTCATAAAACCTACTCTCACTGTTGAAAGGTGACAGGTACCTACATTGAGTTTTAAGGTTTACAATAACATTGTCACACAATTATCTGCAGATGGATCGTCAATGACAGACTTTTTAAACCGATGTGCAATACTTTTTATCAACTTATAATCGCAGGACATTTTATCTTTGCTACTTAGCACTGTATGAATTTATAATTTTTTTAAACTTATTCTGCTAGACGCTACTTATTAGGTGTGTTAGACATATTTTAAAGACACAGATTGCAATTATTTATATTGTTTTAGTTATTAAATTAGTGGCGTTGGTCTGATTTTAGCATTACAATTTTAGCTTGTGTATTTTTAAGACACAATAGGTGTCAGGTATATAGTTTATTTGATGACCGATCATGTGCATATATATATATATATAGGTAATTGTGTAACTATTTATATTATTTATTATATATATTACATTTTATACATTTTTAATCTCCCTACTGAGTAACATTTGTTTCCTTTAAGTTTACGTACCCCATAGCTGTTAGCGCACATTTACTACTTTTTAGATACACCTATATACTCTCTATCTGATTTATGGGAACAGAATTGTATATGTGCAGGGGATAGATTTGCGCTCAACTTTACCTTTTTATTTTTTACAAATGTCATTGAATTGTGCAATTTTCAAGTTGCAAAGTTGTGGCAAGTTTTTATCCGGAATTCTGACTCCATCTATCAGGCACTAAGTATTAGTAAATACACAACTGGTACTGTTGTATGATTTTAAATTCAAATATAAACAGATTTCATTTCAGGCAACGTTTCCTTAGCATGTTTTAATGCTACTTTTTATAAGTATTTTTTTTAAATATTACCCCTTTAAAGGGACATAAGAGTGCAAAAAATTAAAAATAATAATTCTCTCATGCCTCTCATTTATTATTGCACTATTGTTTGCATATGAATGTGTGTTTGACTCCTGCACAAAGTCAGCAAGAATGAAATACTGGGACCCAGCTAAACACATCCGGTAAGCAAATGGCATGGGGCATATTTGCATAGCCACCAGCTCCCAGTACTGCATTTGTGCTCCTGAGTCTACTAAGGTATGATTTTCAACAAAGGATACCAAGAGAATGTAAATTAAAAAGTCCTTTATGTCCTTTTAGGTTCTATCTAAAAGTTCACTTTAATAATCTAGCAGCAATACCTATACAATTTAAATTATTATAGCTTTTACTTTTATATCCATTTTTTAATTGTTATTACAAAGTTAAAGGGACAGTCAAGTTAAAAAAAAAAACTTTCATGATTTAAATAGGGCATGCAATTTTAAACAACTTCCCAATTTACTTTTATCACCAATTTTGCTTTGTTCTTTTGGTATTCTTAGTTTAAAGCTAAACCTAGGAGGTTCATATGCTAATTTCTTAGACCTTGAAGACTGCCTCTAATCTGAATACATTTAGACCACTAGAGGGCATTAGTTCACATGTTTCATATAGATAACATTGAGCTCATGCACGTAAAGTGACCTAGGAGTGAGCACTGATTGGCTAAACTGCATGTCTGTCAAAAGAACTGAAATAAGGGGGCAGTCAGCAGAGGCTTAGATACAAGATAATTACAGAGGTAAAACTTGTATTATTATAACTGTGTTGGATATGCAAAACTGGGGAATGGGTAATAAAGGGATTATTTTCTTTTTAAACAACAAAAATTCTGGTGTTTACTTTCCCTTTAATTGCTCCCTTATAAGAATATGTATTCTTTTGACAAGAATTGTTTCACACAGTACAGGTTTTTGACTTGAATGACATTGTCATTTATTATCATGTCCCCATTAAGGCTCACAGTTTAATGGCAGGATTTCCACCATGACAGTTTAAATACAGCCATTTCCTGTTTTGTGTCTATTTGAGCAAGAACTGAAACAATAAGTTTATTATTTTTATTTTTTTTGTGATTAAATTTCTGAGTATTATTATGATAACGAGAAAAAAAAAGGATCGATGAATGTTAAGCTGAGAACCACAAGGTACCATATTTTTTAGATCTGTGCATGTTTGGTGAAGTTTATGGCTTAAGTAAGAGCTCTGATAGTCATTAAAAGTTTAAAATCAATCGATAAATAAATAAATATAAATTAAAACATATTTAATATTACAACAGTAGTTGACAACATGTGCACTATATACATAGCCACAAGGCTAATTTAAAATCCATGTATTTTCCCCATTAAGTATAAGCCCAGATAAGTTTATTACTTTTAGGGATTTTTAGTGTACATTTGTGTAATTTGAGCCTATTTTTATTTGACTGGCTGTCTGGCTGACAAAACCCTATAATATTAACACCAAAAGGTCACTGGCTTCCTGTTTACATACTGCTACACAGCAGGAAAGTTTACTGGGACACATGCACATTGCCTTTGGGGGTTTGGAAAAGCAAAATTTAAAAATAACAGACCCTGAGTGATAGCTATGTCAGACACAAATTTAATTCTGACTACGTCCATGGTAATTTAAGAGACAAAAAGTATCTTTCATGATGTACAGCATACATTTTAAACAACTTTCTAATATACTTATGTTATTTAATCTCTTTGTATCCACTACTGAGAGCTAGATGCTTATTGGTGGCTGCATGTTTATGATTGTTGTGATTGGCTCACCTAATATTTTCAGCTAGCTCCCAGTATTGCATTGTTGCTGCTTCAACAAAGGATACTAAAAGAATGAAGCATATATGAAACTAGATGTAAATTGGAATATTGTTTAAAATTATATGCTCTATCTGCTCTATCTGAATAACAAAATAAATGTTTGGGTTTCATGTCCTTTCAGGTTTTTAATATTATTATTATGTTGAAATATTTTTTGAGTTTTCATAAAATAGAATAGGTAAACTTAGTAAGAAACAATCTGATAGTAGATACAGGTAGCTGGTTTTTCCCATGTAAATAGGCAAATAAACAAGGTATGAAAGTGGTTACATAAATATGTGAGTCACAAAGAATATATCACGTATTTCTGATTCTGCATAAAAAGCAATGGTTATAAAACATCAAGAGTCTTAGATGTATATTAGATTAATTCTCTGAAAAGTTAGGATTTGAGTCATATATGCAATGGGTAAACCATATCACATTAGTTAAGTTCAGCTCGCTGCCCACATTTAATAGGAAAAAAGAAAAAAATTAACAAATACAAATTAAAATAGTAAAGAGAAAATAAAATAAAGAAAATAATGTAGAGTTAGATTGGATGCTTATCTTAACATCTCCTTGTTATTAGGCTCCTCCTGCCGGACCACTGGATCCTCATTTATCTTTCTGTTACCACAAAGCTATCATGTTGTCCACACCTATCCTCCTCAAGGACATCATAGCCGATCTGTTAGTCCTGTGTCTTGTACATTATCCAATAAAACCATGTTTTTTGAAAGATCATCTGGGTGTCTTGTATATAAGCTGCCTGTTCATACATATTATAAAAGTGTTTGATATTGGTAATACATAGTTGCCAACATTTGAAAAAAAATTCCAGGGACAGTTTGCAGCTATCAGTTACCTGCATGAAAATGTTTACCACACCCCCTGCCCTAAAGTTCCGCCCACTTTGCCAAACCCACATAATTAGCATAATTTAGCTCCGCCTATTTATATCACAGATACACAAACTATGCTTCCTTGTATATACAAACACAGTCGAATGGTGTTAACATTGTTGGTTAATGAGCTTTAAATTAATAAATTAACCAGAGTGCTAACTGTGGAAATACATTATGATTTGACTGGGTAATTAGGAAATATAAAGGATATATAATATTCTTTTTAGTGAGCCGGTACATACTTACTCTCCAAAACAATTTTTTTAATATAAACTTTTAACATCAATATGCTCTGGGAGTTCTGTAAATCTCAGAAAGAAATTGTTAAATGGAATTCATTTTTTTTTTCAGGAGCTAGGCAAGGATTTCTGTATAATAATAATAATAAAGGAATCTAGGATAAAATACTAGGTGCTATGACTCAAAGTTAAAAATAGTACAAAAGTTATCGGCACCAAATTACTCCCCAAGGAAATTCTACTTGCATACATATATCTCAGTTGATATTGCCACCGGTAAAATCACTTATAAACCCGGTATAAGAAAGCTGACTTGGTCCGCTCCTTCACCACTCACCTCCGCTTCAGGGATCAAGAAATAGCGTGCTTGGTATATACAGCCATACCTCTCAATACCTTCAGAGCTCTCCGACTATACGGTACCACTATCCGCTGATGCGTTCTTGGACGTGGACTGCAGATCACACTGCTCCACTTAGTTTAGCTCTGTATTCCAGGTCTCGAGGTATCTCGGCGTCTGACGTCACAGGATCAATTCCCCCGGCATTCCGGTTCTCGCGAGAGGTGAGTGGGCTATGCTTCCAGGAAAAACGCCTTCACCTCCGTGCAATTCCTTCGTTTCAGTGATTCAAATAGAAAAATGGGATCAAGGATGCACTGGTAGTCGATCAGACGTTTCAGAAAGATTTATTTGAAGAAAATTTTAAAAGTTCGTAAATGGACAAAACTTTTTCTTAGACAAGTGTGAGGAGTTTGTTCCACCCCAAGGACTGCTTGCTGATGCGTTTCAGCTCCACAGGCCGTAATCGTAGCTGCAGTCACTTGCTCTAATGATCCTTAAGTACCATTTAGAGCCAGCTAATAGGTTAAAATCAGTTACACCCTTTTTTTTACCTGGGGCGGAACAAAGACTACCCTTAAAGTCTACATATAACATATATGGACACAATTAGACAATGTTTATATGTCCATATAAAGACTTAATACTAAGAGACTCACAAGATTTCATGCTAAATGATACCCATTTGCCCACATTGACATAATAAAGTTTGCAGGATTAATTGCAAATATAGAATACATACAAATACATTGCAAAATGTCACAATCATATGAAAAAAGCTTTACTACTGTCTCATTATAAATATTTGAATTAAACTAGAAAAATGGATTGATATAATCCCAATTAATGTGAAAACATATATACAGGAATCAATCTAATCTAGATAATTTACAAATGTAGGAGGAATGAAAAGTTTGTACTTCCCCAATGCCCTTAATATTCTTAGCTTAAAATTATAACATAATGTGTACAGAGAAGGAATATCCGGATTAAAAAATGAATAGATAATACAAAGTTTGTATGTATAATCATCCCCATTCAAGTACATGTACATAATTAAAGAATTCTCTTTAGATTTAAAGACAGCCTGGAAATTTGCATCATTTGGCTTTTCAACAAATGACAAAAATATGATTCTTCATTAGCAACATTACATGAACTATTTCTAACCTATTAATATACAAGATATGGAGGCATTATAAATTGCTATCTATATACAGAGGGCTGATGATGCAAAATAGCAACAAGATATGTAGCTGAGGGGAACTTTCAAATATCTCAAATATAGAAAAAGTGTTAAATATCAAGCAGTATGCTGGACACTCAGACCCAAAATAATTACTCCCAAAAGTTAATGAGGTCAAACTCCGAATTCAGTCCATAAGGAACTCTAGTTTTGAGCCTGTGTATCCAGTATGCTTCCCTTTTGGACAATAATTTGTCCCTGTCTCCTCCTCTTGACTTGCATCTTACTAACTCAATTATAGTCCATCTAAGTGTATGTGCACTGCTATTATGTCTCTCTTTAAAATGCTGCACTAGCGGTGTGGTTAATTTGCCTACTTTTATGTTATTAAGGTGTTCCCTAATCCTCTCTCTTGTCTCTCTTGTTGTGAGTCCTGTATATTGAATTTTACATTCAATACAGGTCAAGAGATAGACAGCATAGGAAGTTCTACAGTTTAAACAGGAGTAGTGATCAAAATTCTCCCCTGTTGCCGTACTTGAAAAACCATTACCTTGTTGCAGATGCTTACACGCCGTACACTGTGTATAGCTACACCTGTATGTACCCTTAAATTTAAGCCATGATGAGGTGTAAGTCTGTGATTACGATTTAAGTTGAGTAGGTGCTAATATGTTGCCTATACTTCTCCCTTTTCTGAAAGCATACCTACAACCTTTTGGTATAACCTCAGCTAAGCCATCCTCTGCTTTAAGCATTGGTAAATGTTTTCTCAAAATATTACAAATATGATGGTATTGTTGGCTATATTGCGTTATAAATGTTACACCTTCAAATCTGGTATTAGTTTTTTCCTTCACCCTCAGCAATTCTCTCCTATCCATCCCTGAAATTCTTTCTCTGGACGCTGTAATTTCCTTCCGTTTATATCCCCTGTTGAGAAATCTCTCCTCCAGGTCCAAAGCCTGACTTTTAAATTCTGCATCCATAGAGCAGTTTCTTTTCAGCCTTATAAACTGTCCATTTAGGACAGACCTGAATACTCTTTTAGGATGGCTACTTTGGGCGTGGAGATTTTTCATTCCTCCTACATTTGTAAATTATCTAGATTAGATTGATTCCTGTATATATGTTTTCACATTAATTGGGATTATATCAATCAATTTTTCTAGTTTAATTCAAATATTTATAATGAGACAGTAGTAAAGCTTTTTTCATATGATTGTGACATTTTGCAATGTATTTGTATGTATTCTATATTTGCAATTAATCCTGCAAACTTTATTATGTCAATGTGGGCAAATGGGTATCATTTAGCATAAAATCTTGTGAGTCTCTTAGTATTAAGTCTTTATATGGACATATAAACATTGTCTAATTGTGTCCATATATGTTATATGTAGACTTTAAGGGTAGTCTTTGTTCCGTCCCAGGTAAAAAAAAAGGGTTAACTGATTTTAACCTATTAGCTGGCTCTAAATGGTACTTAAGGATCATTAGAGCAAGTGACTGCAGCTACGATTACGGCCTGTGGAGCCGAAACGCATCTGCAAGCAGTCCTTGGGGTGGAACAAACCCCTCACACTTGTCTAAGAAAAAGTTTTGTCCATTTATGAACTTTTAAAATTTTCTTCAAATAAATCTTTCTGAAACATCTGATCGACTACCAGTGCATCCTTGATCCCTTTTTGCTCTGACTCAAAGTTGTCAAGGCCTTCCTGAAGTAATTGAATTATGTGATTATGTTCACACTTTGGTCATGCAAATAAAAGTGCATCAATTATACATATTAAAATATTTTGCATTAAAAACGTTAAGTTAAAAAAATGTTTAAATTTGAAATTTAAACTATGCTCACTGTTGGACTTTGAGTCTTTTTTTTCCCCAACCTTACAGTATAAAACTACTTGAATTCAAGACAAGAACATCCTTTAAAACTAAACAAATAAATAAAAATAAGTTAATAGACAAACTATGTTGAAATATTAAAATCGCTTACAGCAAGAATACTGGAAGAGTGCAGGTCATTGCATAATACCTTTCTCAATTTATACAGTAACTTAAAACTGCATTCTACATAACATAAGTGTATATAGTAACATAAAACTGGTTCTACATGGAGCTAAGTTGTTGTAAAATGTCCCTGATTGGTTAAGACTTTGGTAGTACACAAGAGGTAGGAAAGCGGACACTGCTTTCCCAGAATTACTAGATAAATGCATTAAGCTGTTTTATGGTTATCAATTGCAGGAACAAGGATTGCTGTTGCTAGCCCATCTAATATTGAACTAAAGACCCCTCTTCACACCTCTCAATATAAATAGCTGCCTTTGGCTGTTTGTGAGAGAAAACCGGGTGACCTGACAGGCAAACCTGCTTTCTATAATCTAAGCAAAAATAGGACCAAATGATGTAGCACTGCAAGAAACAGCACAATAATTTTAAACACAGTATGTAGTTTAACAACATAACTTTTAGGTTGTAATTTAACTCCCCTCGCCTACACCAATAAAGTTTTTAATTCCTTCCCAGCTCTTAATTATATTTTACATACAGCACACTGGTCTGCTCCGTCATGCGTTGACGCCTGTTGATGCCGGAGTGACGTCATTTCTGGCTCCTGGTGTGGTGATTGGCAATTTCCGGAGCTCTGCCTACACATCGGAGCTCTGCAAACACTCCACCAAGCTAACCCCCAGATGACAGATCAGCTGTCACATCTAGTTCACTAATATATAATTGTAACAAAGTATTAGCAGTGTCACACTACCTAGATTATAAATGCAACATCCACAACATCGGTTAAACTGTGTGTCACTCTCGTACCTCCCTCCTTCCTCCTTCACAGAGCTGAGCACACATTGCGCTAGCTGCTACTCATTTTGCAGCCCGGGACAGTCCGGGACATTTAAATGGCTGGGACTGGGTCGCAAATTCCGGGACTGTCCTGGCAAAAACGGGACAGTTAGCAACTATGGTAATAATCTCATCCCATGTGGGTGGTCCCACTTTCCAGTGACGTGCAATTGATATCCTGGTGGCTGTGCACACTATTCTAATAAATTGGTTTATATATTTGTTACAAAATATATTTGTGTCAATTGTATTAGTTCATCTAGAATGGAACTACTAAACTTGGAAAGATCCTCCCAAATCCCCCTTGAGTATGGACAGTCCCACCACATGTGTTTATAAGTCCCCACTGTCCTGAAACCTCGGTAACAAAGGTTAGAGCTATTATTTATAAAGTGTAATGTGATTTTTTTGCATTTTGTACTGTATGATAAAGTATAGTAGTGATATTGCTTTTTTCGGCCTCCTCCCCGTTTTGCAAAGAATTTCTAATTTTGTTTGGGTCCCTTCTGTTGATTTTGCTAAAAATGTTCATAGATTGGATGCTTGTAAATTGTAAATATTGATACCAATGTAATTTAAGGGGATTCATTTTTTTCTTTCAATGTATTATAAGACATGATTTTTCTACCTTCTACTATACAGGGAGTGCAGAATTATTAGGCAAGTTGTATTTTTGAGGATTAATTTTATTATTGAACAACAACCATGTTCTCAATGAACCCAAAAAACTCATTAATATCAAAGCTGAATAGTTTTGGAAGTAGTTTTTAGTTTGTTTTTAGTTTATAGCTATTTTAGGGGGATATCTGTGTGTGCAGGTGACTATTACTGTGCATAATTATTAGGCAACTTAACAAAAAACAAATATATACCCATTTCAATTATTTATTTTTACCAGTGAAACCAATATAACATCTCAACATTCACAAATATACATTTCTGACATTCAAAAACAAAACAAAAACAAATCAGTGACCAATATAGCCACCTTTCTTTGCAAGGACACTCAAAAGCCTGCCATCCATGGATTCTGTCAGTGTTTTGATCTGTTCACCATCAACATTGCGTGCAGCAGCAACCACAGCCTCCCAGACACTGTTCAGAGAGGTGTACTGTTTTCCCTCCTTGTAAATCTCACATTTGATGATGGACCACAGGTTCTCAATGGGGTTCAGATCAGGTGAACAAGGAGGCCATGTCATTAGATTTTCTTCTTTTATACCCTTTCTTGCCAGCCACGCTGTGGAGTACTTGGACGCGTGTGATGGAGCATTGTCCTGCATGAAAATCATGTTTTTCTTGAAGGATGCAGACTTCTTCCTGTACCACTGCTTGAAGAAGGTGTCTTCCAGAAACTGGCAGTAGGACTGGGAGTTGAGCTTGACTCCATCCTCAACCCGAAAAGGCCCCACAAGCTCATCTTTGATGATACCAGCCCAAACCAGTACTCCACCTCCACCTTGCTGGCGTCTGAGTCGGACTGGAGCTCTCTGCCCTTTACCAATCCAGCCACGGGCCCATCCATCTGGCACATCAAGACTCACTCTCATTTCATCAGTCCATAAAACCTTAGAAAAATCAGTCTTGAGATATTTCTTGGCCCAGTCTTGACGTTTCAGCTTGTGTGTCTTGTTCAGTGGTGGTCGTCTTTCAGCCTTTCTTACCTTGGCCATGTCTCTGAGTATTGCACACCTTGTGCTTTTGGGCACTCCAGTGATGTTGCAGCTCTGAAATATAGCCAAACTGGTGGCAAGTGGCATCTTGGCAGCTGCACGCTTGACTTTTCTCAGTTCATGGGCAGTTATTTTGCTCCTTGGTTTTTCCACACGCTTCTTGCGACCCTGTTGACTATTTTGAATGAAACGCTTGATTGTTCGATGATCACGCTTCAGAAGCTTTGCAATTTTAAGAGTGCTGCATCCCTCTGCAAGATATCTCACTATTTTTGACTTTTCTGAGCCTGTCAAGTCCTTCTTTTGACCCATTTTGCCAAAGGAAAGGAAGTTGCCTAATAATTATGCACACCTGATATAGGGTGTTGATGTCATTAGACCACACCCCTTCTCATTACAGAGATGCACATCACCTAATATGCTTAATTGGTAGTAGGCTTTCGAGCCTATACAGCTTGGAGTAAGACAACATGCATAAAGAGGATGATGTGGTCAAAATACTCATTTGCCTAATAATTCTGCACTCCCTGTATCTGCTATCCTATAGAGACCTTTGTTCTCCCATTTAGTTAGTGTGGAGAGTGGTAGGGTTTTAATATTATTATTATTATCATTATTATTATTATTATTATTATCATTTATTTGTAGAGCACCACAAAATTCTGTAAAGTAAACATAATTAGATTTACTGGGACTAATATTGGAAATCAAAGCCAATAACCAAAAGTGCAGGTACTAATAAAGTATACCCCAATTTATTATAACCCTTTTAATACCCATTTCACGTGTATTGGAGGTCATCTCTTGAATGCACTCCTTGTGATTCTGTATTAATCCATGTTATAAACAAGGGAGGACTGGCGAGTTGGGAAACCTGGCCCATGACTGAGGGCCCAGCATTTAGGGGGGCCTGCTGCCAATGTAGCATTTTTAAGTTAGACCATGAATAAAAAATTATTTTATTGGGGCGGAGCGAGGTCTGCCAGTGAATGGTCGCAAGTGTGTGAAGCTCATAGCTCAAGGATTACTTTGCCTGCTATTATTCATAGCAAAAAGAGATCTAATCTATCTAAGATTTTAGAGGTCATCAAAAACCTCCCACAAATAAGACCCCTGGGTAGGACGGATACACTAATATTATAAAAAATACAAAGATCTACTTGTCCCTCACCTCTTAACTATGTTTAATTCAATTACAGATAATCACCCCTTTACTGATTCAATCCTAGAAACTCACATAGTTGTCTTAGTAAAACTTGGCAAACCTCCTGATAAAGTAGAACATTTTAGGCCGATTTCACTACTCAATTCAGATTTTAAAATATATGCAAAAATCCTTGCCAGCAGATTGAGCTCCGTGCTCCCCCTTCTTATAAATAATGATCAAGTGGGTCTTCTTTATTCTAGGGAAGCGATTGCTAACACTGTCTGGGCCGTTCTTCTCATAAACCACATCCAATCACATCATATCCCAACACTGGTAGTAATCACAGACATGGAAAAAGCGTTTGACTACTTCTGCTAGCACTTTTTAAGAGCAACATTAAATAAATTTCATTTAGGAGACACATTTCTTTCCAAAATAATGGCACTATACAGTTACACGTCCCCGTATGCTAAAATTAGAGGAAATGGAATATTGTCCAAAACATTCCAAATATCAAACGGTACCCGACAGAGATGTCCCCTATCCCCCCTTTTGTTTGATGCATGATAGAGACATTGGCCTCTATAATAAGATAAAAAATGACAATACCAGGCATTCAAATTCAGGGCACCACACATGAATTACTTCTCTATGCGGACAATGTTCTCTTCTACTTGACAAATCCGCTTTCATCTATATCCCCATTACTGTCCGGCTTTGATAGCTCATAGCTTTAACCTAGTTTCTAATTTTCTTATTAATAAAAATAAATCAGAGATGTTAACTCTAAACTGCTCTGAACATTACCTTACCCAAATGACTAATATTTGCCCATTTTGCCTACACTCAACAAAACTAAAGTATCTTGGAATATACCTAGCCCCCACATTTTCATTTCAAGAGATGTTTGCTGATAATTATATGACATTACAGCAGACTCTTAAAAGCAGACCTATCAACATTGAGATCAAAGGACATATATTAATATATAAAGATGAATATTCTTCCTTGTCTATTGTATCTTTTACAGACACTCCCCATCCTCCTACCTTCACTTTTTTTTACCAACTCTCTAGAACAGGTTGTTTGATTTTATTTGGGATAGACGTAGAACCAGAATTAATAAAATGATCATGTGTATGCCTGTCAGAGGCAGTGGCTTGATGGTTCCAAACCTAGTTAAATACAGACAAGCGGTATTCTTACAACGGATTATAGATTTGTTTGTAAATTATCAACACAAGGCGTGGGTAGCTCTGGAACATGACTTTCTGAAAAACCACGTTTAGGTTCTTTATGTTGGCAAAATAATTCAACATTACCACAAAACATCCAACAAAACATAATCATAATGGAAAACCTTAGGGTGTGGGATGGAATTTTGATAAACTTCCCACATCTCTCCTCAAGGTTATCTGGTATGAACTTTAATGTTCCACAGACATTTACACACAACCGTGCTATAATAATATATAAATTTGGAATCATGGATAAACTCTCCTTCTCAGAGCAAATAGACAATGGACTAGTTGTGTTCAGCAACTGGCTACTACTACAGCAATGTCACTCATACATTCACAAACATACTGACAGCAGAAATCTGCTACGTCCAATGACTCCCTTTGAGCTTTAATGTAAATTGGATTCACCCTTTAGGAGAACCCTTTCTCTATCCTATTCATTATTGTAAATGACCCCACAAGGGTTTATACCCTATTATATAGATCGCTGGAGCAAGGAGCTTAAAGGGACATTAAACCCAATTTTTTTTCTTTCATGATTCAGAGAGAATACCATTTTAAACAATTTTCTAATTTACTTCTATTATCTAATTTGCTTCATTCTCTTGATATTCTTTCCTGAAAAGCATATCTAGATAGGCTCAGTAGCTTCTGATTCGTGGCTGCACATAGATGCCTTATGGAATTGGCTCACCCGTGTGCATTGTTATTTCTTTAGCTAAGGATATCTAAAGAATGAAGCAAATTAAATAATAGAAGTAAATTGAAATGTTGTTTAAAATTGTATTCTCTGTCTGAATTACATGTCCCTTTAACATTTAGTTTACAGGCGTTGATACGTCCATGATATTTTCTATGTGACTAAAGTGTCTTCCTCTAGTAGATTAATAGAATTAAACCTGAAAATTATTCAGAGATGGTAGCTTACCCCCACTAGAATTTACAAACTATTTCCCTCTGCAAGTAATAAATGCTGGAGATGTGGGTATTCCCTGGGCACAATGGCACATATTTGGTGGGTATGCCCAATAATTTGGCCCACATGGGAAGCTATTGCGAAGGCAACCTCTACAATGCTGGATGTTGTCTTTGGCTGTTTAACAATATCCGTAATAAATTGCAAACATACAAAAAGAGATTATTGTTCATAGCCAGTAACTCCATGAAAAAGCTTCTAGCCAAACACTGGAAAACTAAAGGATCTCCCATGATAGTTCAATGGTATAATTAATTCCACCATACTTTAGCTATAGAAGAATATGCATACATCAAACACAAGAAAGGGGATGTATAAAAACAAATGAAAACCTTGTGTGACCCATTTATAACTCACATATAAATACCAGACAATAACGGTTTAATACTTTTGAGGCCTTTAAAATGTTATGACTCTATTAGCCTTCAAACATATAGAAGCACAAATCACACTTGAAGAGTTTAGGAGAAACAAGCATAGTAAACTCTGACAAAGTTATTCTTTTCTTGATCTTTTCTTTTTCTTTTATAATGTTAAACAGTCAGCTTAACCCCATCTAATTGTTATACTTTGCAAAACTGTAAGAGGAGATACTCATCCATTTCTGTATACATTGTATTTCTGTACTGCTTGCATTCAATAAAGCTGATTTAATAAAAAATACAAGTGCGGCGCAAATGGTTTTACGCCTGCGCAATCGCGATTTCGCAAGCCATTTTCATTCTGCTGATATTACAAGTTCCGCAAAATGGCTTTAAGCCTCAATCCTTTCCGTGATCTAAAAACTGTGGTAAACTGGAAAATTATGACAGTAGTAAGAGTCAATTATACATAGAAACCTTTATGTCAAAGAAAATCTTCATCAAAGACAATGGTGTTGAAGATACACCTCACTCACGGTTTCGTCAATATCACTTCAATAGATCACCATCCCTTCTTGCTGTTAGCAAACACCAGAGCTATGCCGTGGCCTTGATTCTCACCTCTCGGACAATGATCCACCCAATTTGCAGGAAAGAGTGCCTCCCAATCAAACACCTGCAAATGCGACGTGTTTTACATATATTTTTTAAGTGAATCACTAAAGATCTCTTTTTAATGTATCCATCAAACGAAGCCGGGCTGGAGTTTTGTCTTTTTCCTATGTGTACTAAATAATACTATTAACCCCTAAACTGTCATCCCCCCACATCGCAAACACTAAATAATGCTATTTCCCTTTCACAGCCAAAACACTAAAAAAAACACATAAAAATACTAACCTCTCTAGTCAGTCCTTTAGGTAATAGTATTTTATTATAGCATAGGCTAATTTTGAAGAAAACTAAAAATCAAATCAACTCCTCAAAACAGGATTGTCCTCGGTACTACAGTAGGGCTGATTCTATTGAGTCTCTCTCCCTCCCCCCTTTTAGTGGTGTCTCCCCCCCCTTTCAGTGGTGTCTCTCCCCCCCCTACACACACACACACTTTCAATGATCTCTCCCCCCACTGTCTCTCTCTCACCTCCTCTGTCCCCCACCTAGGTCTCCCCTCTCTATCTTTCCACTCTCTATCTCACCCTTCTGTATCTCCCCCTCTGTGTCTCTGCCCTCCTGTCTCTCTCTACCCCCCTCTCTCTTTCTCTCTCCCTCCTCTATCTCTCTCTCTGTGTCCCACTCTTTCCCCTTCTGTCTCTTTCCCCCTCTCTATCTGTCTCTCTCCCCCCTCTCTTTCTCTCTCCCTCCTGTATCTCTCTCTCTCTCTGCCCCACTCTTTCCCCTTCTGTCTCTCCCCCTCTCTATCTTTCTCTCTCCCCCCTCTCTTTCTTTCTCCCTCCTCTCTCTCTCTCTCTCTCTCTCTCTCTCTCTCTCTCTCTGTCCCACTCTTTCCCCTTCTGTCTCTCCCCCTCTCTATCTGTCTCTCTCTCTCCTTCTCCCTCTGTTTCTTTCTCTCCCCCATCTGCCTCTCTTTCTCTCTCCCCCTCTGTCTCTCTCTATCTCTCTCTCTCCCCCATCTGTCTTTTCTCTTTTTCTCTTTCCATGACACCCTCCCAAATTGCAGTTTGTGGATTTTATGGTACCTCCTATCTTCTATTGCTCTTTTAATTAAAAGTAAATTAAATATTTTCAGATTGTAATATTAAATGATTTCTTATGCACATTAAAATGTATTATACTTTATTTATTTTACACCCTTTTCCTCTAATTTAAACCTGAAGATTCTGGCTTTTCCAATTCCGAGAACTGAATTTGCAAATGAGACGTCACAAACCTAATTCTACTACAGTTACTGTACAGTCTATAGCTTTACTACATTATTATACCCAAGAACAATTTGCATATAGTTTAAACCATTTATTTAGGGTTAGATTACAAGCGAAGCACTAAATTATTACGTGCCTCAATTGGGCAAATTTTCCTGTATGGGGACGGCAATAATTAATCAGCCATTACCTGTAATTGGTTAGATTGCAAGTGAAGCATGAAATTATCGCATGCCTCAAATGGGCAAATTTGCCCGTATGCGGGCGCCAATAATTAATCAACCATCAGCTCACTGATTACAAGCTCGCAGTAGCAATTAGCGCTTATAAAATTAACCAGAGATCAGATCTCTGGTTAATTTTATAAATGTGCACCAAATGCCCCCAAAAAACTGTGTAGTGTATTTATTAAAATAGCAGCCTTTTTATTTTTTAATAAAATAACTGCACTAGGCAGTATTTTGGGGCGAAAGTGAAAAGTGCTTTTACGTTGCGGTCTATGGGAACTGTATGTTCCCAGTAAATATAAATTTATATGCTTGTATAAATATATAGTTATGTGTTAATATGTGTATATACACAATTTTAAAACATAAATATACATATATATTTAAATGTGCTTCCATCGCTGAGCTGCTTACCCCCTTAGGCTCTGATGCTATCTCGGATGCCATCAGAGCCTATGGAAGCGCACTCTCATGAGCGCAATGCTTCCTAGCAAGCTTGCGTTCGCATTGCTGACAACTTGTAATACCAGCGCACATTAGCGCTCATTTAGTGAGCAGGTATTACACAATGAAGCACAAATAATCTGGCCCTTAATGTTTAAGCATGTTTGCATAATTTTTAGCCAAGACTTTGTAAAATATTTTTTTTTATTGAAGCGTTCCAGCTGCCTGATAATGCTAAATGTATTTATAAAAAATATATCTGACGTTCATAAAACTGTGTAGCTATGCCAGATAGTTTTGTTATTTGTACTGATTTTAATAATTCAGATGTTAACAGAGAGGAAAAAGCATTTTTTTTTTGTTCAGTTAGTGTTCTGACCCGTGACATGATGACCCCTGTATCACTCCCAGGGGGAAACAAACTGTGCACTGGCTTCCAGCGTTCTGAGCCAGAGTGTAATTGAATTAACTCAAAAATGTTTAAGATGAACAAACAAATTTTCTGAAGCCAGAAGATGATCTGATTGGGTCTAAAGTTCATTATTTTTTTCATATGTGCAAAATATAGATTTTCAATTTTTGGTGAAAAATGTTATTTTGGTTTTAGTAAAACAAACTATGTCTCCCTCATTATTCCATCATATCACATAGTTTAATTACTCTAGAGAGCATTACTTCCTTTTCTATTTTGTTCCTGTTTGTCTTATATTATTGGGGTGTTATTATTAGAAACAGTATTTCCTGTACTGTATTGATGCTTTATAAAGATATATTACCTATGCGTTATTGGAAATGATCACATTTGCCCTACTGCAAAATAAAAGTTAAAATAATAATAATCTTGAAATAATTAAATAAGTATTAAAATAATATTAAGCAGAAAGTAATACATAATTGATAGCTTAATATGATACTTGTAAGCTTATTTATAACATCTGGAAATAAAGTTTAATTTATAATTATTTTTACTAAGCATTCTTTTTTTCTAAAATATAATTTTATCATCAGCAGTATGATGAGCTTTTTTTTGCTACCTTTAAACCACACTGGGTTTATTTAGGGGTTTTATTTTTTTGGGCAGCAAAAGAGCTGAATGCACTTATATATCCATCCAAATGCCCTTTTCCTGAGACTTTTTAATTTAGGGTTTTTTAAGATATTTTTTTTTATTTTGTGTGGTGGAGGGGGGGTTATAATGTTAGATGGTTTAGTGGGGGGTTTCACCAAAAGAGCTGATCGCTTTAGGGCAATGCCCTACAAAAGGCCGTTTTAAGGGCTATTGGTTGTTTATTTTTAAAATAGGGTTTTTTATTTTGGGGTTAGTTTTTTTAAGGGGTATTAGAATAGGATTATATTTTTATTTTTTGGATAATTACTTTTCTTATTTTCTGTAAATTTAGACTTTATTATTTTTTGTAATGTTAATGTTAAGTTTAAGTTTATTTTTACAGGTAAATTTTTTATGATAGTTAAGATTTAGTTTGTAATTTTTGTGTATTTTATTTTGGGTTAAGTTAGGGGTGTTAGGTTAGAGGGTTTATATGTTAGTTTATTACTTTGCTATGTGGAGAGCTGGTCATTTAGGGGTTAATAGTTTTATTTAGTGTTTGTGATGTGGGAGTCTGGCGGTTTAGGGGTTAAAAGTTTTATTTAGTGTTTGTGATTGGGGCGGGGGGTTGGCAGTTTAGGGGTTTAGCGTAAAACCATTTGCACCTCACTTGTAATCTATCCCAAAGTGTTCAACTAGCTTCCGAAGTGCACTGCTGATCTTTTAAAAAATTATATCAAGAGAATGAATCAAATGTGATAATAGGAGTAAAATGTATCTGCTCTATTTGAATTTTGAAAGAAACATTTTATTTTCCATCTCCCTTTAAGACAGCACTTCTGCATCAGTCTTGTCTAGTATGATCTATAGTTATGCATTTTTTACATTCCAATGTTCTTTACATGGAAGAAAATGTTCTTTTTATTTTAAAATAGTTATTTCTATAAATGATATATATATATATATATATATATATATATATATCCTTAATAATCCTATCATGAAGAAGGTACTATATAATTTTAAACCTTTGAAACGCGTTAGGAAACATTTTTAAAAAGACTCTTGTTTGCTGCTATCACCTGGATGGTTGTTTTTACCGCCCTGCAATACAGTTTGGAAATATTTCCAAATTTGGACTGTTGTTCGTTTTCAAAAAACTGTGGGAAGTACCAAGCTTGTCTGATACCTCATGATGTATTGAGGTAAAAAATGTAAGCAGTTTTACCTGAGAGTGTAATACAATTTGTGTGATTTTCTATACAATATTGCACTATTTTTTGGCGTTTTTTTGTCTCCTTCCATACATTTTCTGCCCCCGGTGACGTGAAGAGGGAAGGATATTTAACCATACCCAGGTTGCACTGAAACGAACATTTGGACTGACTGGACTGACTGATACAGGACCTCTTATTTAACAGATGCACAGCTCTTACCTCTTTTGATTGAGGTCATATCTAGTAAGTGGGCGTTTTTTTTTTTTTTTTTTTTTTTTTATATCCAACAATGTATACAATCACAAGTATTTACATATCTGTGCTCCAAAACGAGCAGTACAGTATATTGTCATGCAAAGAAAGGCAAAAGCAACAAACAAAACAAACAATCAGTGCATAATTCATGTAGCATTTACATTAAGAAGGATACACTGAAATAATCTCTTCTACTGGTCAACTGTCTGCTATCAATAATTTATCCTCTATAGCATAGTTGTATACAATGTTGGGGTTTTTCAAAGACAATTTAAAATAAAAGAAAAACTGGGAGAAAAAAAAAAAAAAAAAAAAGAAAAAGAAAAAGAAGAAAAGGGAGAGGGATAAGAGAAAAAAAAAAAAAAAAAAAAGGAAAAAGAAGAGAACCACCTCCGAGCCCGCAAGGCTCCATCTTAGAGACGATAACTCAACACTTTATGGAATATCTCTAAAATTCCTTATCCATGACCCAGGGAATACTTGAAGCAGAACTAACTCAGCAAAACTGATAGAAGAAACAAATGGAGACAAGATCCGCTGCTGAAGTTGCAATGAATAAGTCTTAATAATGGGTGCCCAATCTGACAAAAATATCTTAATTTTTTTTCTGTAGCTTGTGATAAGTGAAAGGATTCAAATATAATTTGAGATTGTATTCCTTTAAGAATTACCCCCAAACTTGGGGGCTTCTTAGCAATCCAAGCTTTAAAAATATTATATCTAACAGTTAATATGATGGTATTCAGAATCCGAGTTTTGGAGTCAGACCTGGGATCAGATATCAGACAGATTATATCTTGCAGAGATAGCGAATAAGCCCCATTATAGAGCCTATTGAACCAGAACTGGACTTTCTGCCATAATTGTTTTATTTTAGGGCAGTTCCATAACATGTGAGTAAGATCTGCTACGCCGTATAGGCACCGGGGGCAATCAGCCTTTTTAAGAGGATAAAATTTCACTAGCCTGGCGGGGGATAGATAGGATTTATTCAATAATTTGATATGGGATTCCTTCCAGTTTACCGGAATAGGATACTTAGCTACCAATTTGCAACTACCTGCAATCAGCTCTCGATTAATTGTAGGAATGGAGTTAGTCCATGAGTTAACCAGTTTATCATTCAGCAGAGCACCCTGTTTGGTGAGCATTATGTCATAGATTAATGAAATTGAAGTGTTTCCCACTATGAATTTTTGAATAAAGATTTTGACCTCGGACCACTCAGACCTGATAGAAGAATACCAGCTCTGAGAACTAATATAGTGACGGACCTGAAAATAAGCAAACCTGCTCCCTACACCTAATGAATATTTTGATAGAATGGTCTCCCATGGAAGAATCTGGCATTGATCATCCAATAACTGAACGATATCCTTAAGACCTCTATCCTGCCATTCTACAAATACTTTTTGGTCTATTCCTGGCGGGAACCGCGGGTTAGCTCTTATAGGCAAGAAATCAGAGAATAAAGGATTCAATGCCAATAAAGCACAAAACTTCTGCCATGCGCATATCGGATTTTTAAAAGATTGTAATACAAAGACTTCTCGCGGTAGTTCTTTTAAGGGACAATGTAGCAGAGCCTTCAAAGACCAAGGGTGAATCAATCTAGATTCGGACTCAAATGAAGTAACCCTATTCGTTTGAGCTATCCAGTCTATAGCTATTTTGAGCAAGGTTGCAATATTATAGTATCTAATATTAGGGAATGCTAACCCCACATTATCAAATTTTTGAGACAATTTTTCCAATGATATACGTGGTTTTTTGGCTTTCCAGATGAACTTGGAAAACCAAGAATTCAATCTATTTAAGTCTTTATTTGTAAGAAATAAAGGAAGATTTTGTATAGGATAAAGAATCCGCGGAAAGATTATTGTTTTGATCAATTTAACAGACGCAGAGATAGATAGAGGGAGAGCCTTCCATAGCTCAAGATCTTCTTCGATCTTCTGGAGAAGCGGATCAATATTGGCTGAGTACCAATATTTAGGATTTTTGTGAATCTCCAATCCCAGGTATTTTATGGCCGGGACCGTACGAAACATTAAATTAGTTTGTCGATTAGCCTCCTTGCCTAGCCACATAAATTCACTTTTGTCCAGATTGGACTTATATCCAGCGAAGGAGCTGAACTCCTCCAGTATATTTATGACCTTGGGGATTGTATCTCTAGTATTCTGGAGACATATTAGGATGTCGTCAGCGTAGAGTAAAACTTTGAGATTTGGATCTAGACCTGATATTCCCGGTAGACTTCCTCTCAATCTGGTTGCCAGCGGCTCGAGAGCCATGTTAAACAGGAGGGGTGACAGAGGACAACCCTGTCTTGTCCCTCTTTCTAATATTATCTTAGGAGAGAGCGTCTGATTAACCAATAGATAGGATTCTGGTTTCCAGTGGATTTTCTGAATAAAATATAAGAAGTTATCTGCAAAGCCAAATTTCTCTAGAGTTTTAAATAAATGAGTCCACGCTATACTGTCAAAAGCCTTGACTGCGTCCAAGGTAAGGACTGCATTATCATTTGAAATTTTTCTATCCTTGAACTGATCGCTATTCCAGCTAAAATCAACCAACGTGGTTAACCTCCTTATATTTTTAGTAGAATTTCGTGTGGCCATAAATCCGACCTGGTCGGGATGTATAAGTTTATCCAAACACCGTGTAAGTCTAGCAGCAATAATGGACATTAAAATTTTATAATCCGCATTAAGAACGGAAATTGGCCTGTATGAGGCTGGATCTTCTGGGTTCTTCCCTTTTTTCAGAATTAATGATATATTTGCCGCTGCGAACTGACCTGAAATTGGTTGATTAGAGATATAGTAATAGTTAAACAGTTTCACTAAAACTGGGGTTATTTCCACCGCTAAAGATCTATAGAACTCCGATGGAAACCCATCGGGGCCCGCAGCTTTATTCAATTTAGATACACTAATAGCTTTTAATATTTCCTCAGAAGTAATTGGGGCATTCAGGGCCTCTAGTTCCTCATGCTGTAACTGGGGAAGAGTAACCTTATCCCAAAAATGTGCTTGATTAATAGGGTTACTTTCCTGTTTAGAATATAGTTGTTTATAGTACTTAAAAAAAACTTCACTGATCTCTTCTGTATTGGTATATCTTTTATCGCCTTCCCTGATACAGGAAATCAAATTCTTCTTTTTCCTTACTTTAATTAGTCTAGCTAAATTTTTTGCAGAACTACCGTGGACGCTTTTGAAATAAAGATTGATTTTGGCCTCATCTTCTAGATGTTTTTGAGTTACCGATATATCCCTTTCCTTTCTTAGTGCTATATAATTATCCCAGTTCCTAATGGAACGATCTCCATGATATTTTTTATAGGCATTTTTAACCTGATTAGTAAGTTGTAAGTCTCGTGCACGTTGTTTCTTATTTTTAATATCCAGAAATGACATGATTTCACCGCGCAATACCGCTTTGGAAGCCTCCCAAAAGGTTTCAATCTTATAGAGATACGAGATATTACGGGTACTATAATCCTTCCACGCCTGTGTTAACCAATGACTATATCTAGGATTATTATAAAGATAACACGGATAAAAAAAAGCCCTGGGCCTTTTATATTTATTATTAACAAGGGATTTCAAAGTTAAAGATATGATTGAGTGGTCCGAGGTCATGATCTCTCCAATTCCAGCCTCTAGTTTACAGATTGAAAGTGGTTCGGAGATTAAAAATAAATCTATCCTGGCAAATGTCCTATGTGCTTTGGACTCACATGTAAAACCCAATGAATCCGGGTTAAGACTTCGCCAGATATCGGTAAGATGTAATTTATGACAAAACTTGATAAAATATTTAGAGCTTCTCCTATTCTCTGGAAGATTCTTGTCTGAAAATCTATCAATTTCTGGATACATAGCCAAATTAAAATCTCCGCCTATTATAAGGTTCTCTTTTATGAAGGGAAACAATTTAACTTTAACAGACTCCCAAAAGTCATAACAAAATTTATTTGGCCCATATACATTACAGAGAACATATTTAATTTTATTTATGATAATTTGGATTAGAATAAACCTCGCAGCTGTGTCTGCAACCACCTGAATAACCTTATACTCCAACGCTTTGTTGATCAAAATTGCTACTCCACATTTTCTCCTGCTGGAAGAGGAAGCAATTACCTCTCCCACCCATTGTATCTTAAGTTTAGCTACTTCCTGCTCTGTGAGATGAGTCTCTTGGATAAAAGCAATATCTGGTTTTTGTTTAGCCAATAACTTAATAATCAACTTACGTTTCATAGGGGAGACAATCCCCCCTACATTCCAAGATAAAAATTTAATATCCATTACCGACTCTTAACTACTCAGGCAGGTAGAGAATCCTCTTGCGAGCCCAGTGGAGAGAAAAAGGAGAGAAAAGAGGAGAGAGAAAAAAAAAAAAAAAAAAAAAAGGGGAACGAAAACACACCTAATAAAAAAAACAAAAAAAACCTGATTATTTCTCATGGACATTTTCCCAATAAAACAAAAACAAACTTTACTATCTAATAAGCTCTTCATATATCGGAGACCAGATAGGAGCCTGGGATACCTAGATAATATATTATTGTTCATTTATAAATTTTTTAACTTCTCCCATCTCACGAAAGAGTTTTCTGGCACCATCCTGTTCTACAATTATACTGGCAGGATATACCATCCACGCATTATAGCCTTTATTAATGAGTTGTGAGCAGAGTGGTGCCATTTTCTTTCTCCTAAGAGAGGTTTCTACCGAATAATCTTGAAACAGTAAAATTTTATTGTTTCCAAACATAAGAGGTTCAATTCTTTTTTTAAATAACCTAAGAAATTCCACCTTATCTTGGTAATTCAAGATTCTAAAAATACACATTCTATTTGAGCGTGATCCCTCAGACTGGGTTTTTTTTGTTCCTGATCTATGAGCTCTCTCTATAACAATGGGGAGTCTCTGCTGGGGGAAGCCTAAGGCCAGAGGCAAGGTAAAAGATGTAAACTGGTATAGATCTTGAAATTCTGGAGTCTCAGGGAGGCCAATAATTCGAATGTTATTGCGTCTGGAACGATCTTCCAGGTCGTCCAGACGCGATTGCAGATTAGTAATTCTAGAGCTCTGTTTGGATATATTATCAACTTGAACGTTTGCTTGATCTTCTAGCTCAGACACTCTATTCTCCATCTCTAACATTCTATTAGAAAATTGTTTAACCTCCAGGGATAAATTAGAAATTACTGATGAGATTGTGCCTAATTCGGCCTTTATTATTTCAAATTGTGGAGAAAATAAATCGGTTAAGTGAGAAATTAACAGCTGCGTGTCATTTGTATTAGCGAGTGTTTCACTAGAGCTATTTAGACTGGGGTCACCCTGTTTAGTTTTTTTATCCTTGACTTTGGCCGGCATTCTGGGTGAAGATGCTTTGGCTTGGGTTACAAATCTTTCCATAAAAGGAGAGGAAGAAAGCCAAAACAGATAAGGGGAAGGAAAAAAGAAGAAAAAAAAAAAAAAAAAAAAAAAGGAAGGGGTGTGAGTGAAAAGGTGAAGATTATCGACTTCCTAATGTGAAGAGTAAGAATGAGGTGAAAAAATCGACACACAAAAAAAAAAGAAAAAAAAAAAAAAGGAAGGGGTGTGAGTGAAAAGGTGAAGATTATCGACTTCCTAATGTGAAGAGTAAGGATGAGGTGAAAAAATCGACACACAAAAACAAAAGAAAAAAAAGAAAAAAAAAAAAAAAAAAAAAAAAGTGAGGATTGTCGGATTATCAACTACGTGAAAAGATGGCACAAAAAAAAAAAAAAAAAAAAAGGAAGGGGTGTAAGTGAAAAGGAGGGGATTATCGACTTCCTAATGTGGGAAGAGAAAAAGAGGTGAAAAAAAAATCGACACACAAAAAAAAAAAAAAAAAAAAGGGGGTGTAAGTAGGAAAAGTGAGGGTTATCGGATTATCAACTACGTGAAAAGATGGCACACAAAGAAAAAAAAAAAAAAAAAATCCTGGGGCTAGTGAGATATATAAAAAGGGAAACTTGCTACCGCTTGCAATTGTGAAGTGACCAGATTAATACCGTGTATTGTGAAAAAAAAAGGGGTTCTGGTGCATGTGTTGTAATGTATATATAAGTATATACCTATAAAAATAGATGTGATTTGTGAGGCAAAAAAAAAGGAAAATAAAATAGTAATAAGAAAAGGAAAAGAAAATTTACAAGGTATATCGAATGCAGAAAATCGACACTGATGCAGTTTAGCTTGGCGACTATCTTAAATACTTAGTTTAACAGCTATATATAATATATTTTTACAACAAGCTATGTCAGAAATTTCAATGCAGATGAAAAACAGGTATTTATCCAACTATATCGGCAATTTCAGAGATATTCTGCAAACTTAATTATGGAAGATAAACATAATACAGCCCTAGAGCTCCTGAAAAACAAGCGACAAAAGGTTAATAGTAGTAGTTCCTTCACTTTATGTCTAACCTCTATTTCTTATCTAGATCATGCCCCATATTTATGAGAAGGCATTTATAGTGCTATAAAACTTATTCTTAACAAAGGGTCTTCCCTTCTCTGTTCTATTTCTCCTAATTCATTAATAGCTAATAAAGAGAAAAAAAAAAAAAAAAAAAAACAAAGAAACAAAAATCTTTTGAAGAATTGATTCCTCAACAAGTCCTTCTATAATAAAGTCTTTTTACACTTCCAAGTAGTTAGCACTGCCTTGATAGCTTGACAAAGAGGCACTATGAAACCAGAGGCCTAGTAGAGTGTTCTTTATATAAGTGTAGGAGCACCTATGGCCCCACTAATCAGCCTTAGCTTAACAATCGTCCTGATAGTTTCTGGACAGCAGAAATAACCAAGTGGCCTCACTGTACCCTTAGATGGAGATGCCGGGTAATAAGAAAACAACAATAACAGTACCTTGTCTTCAATGGTAACTTTGAGGATGGCAATCTGACAAGGGGTTAACTAGACGTTTTCCAAATCCTTCCAGTGTTACCATAGAGAAAACAGATCAGCACAAAAATAACACAACGATCTCCTATTCAATCGACAATTGCGGATGCACTGCAGGGCACCAGCGAGGGTAGATGTACTAAAATTTCTGCTCGCTTACTTCTATCTCGGCCCCTGCATTCAGGATTATATCTGCTTGGCTCTGGAAACACGCTCTTTTAGGCACACAGATAGGCTCCTGCAATGCTCTGCAGGTCTGTGTTGGTCTGTACTTGCTCCGTCCGTTCTGCAGGCGTAGCTCCCAGCCTTCACACACCTCTGCTTCTTATTGGAAGGGAAAGGGGGTTCGACTTTGGCGCAGGTGCTGAACTGGCCCGCGTACTTCAGCTGATGCGGACCTGCTGCACAAATGCCGGGTACTGAATTACTGTGTAACCCGGGGAATTTCTTGTAATACGTATTGCCCTAGGAGGCACTTCTACCCCACAACGGGCATATTCCTTCCCCTTGGTTCCATTTCATCTCTTCTCGGGCCACCAAGCTGTTCCTCAGACGAGCTCTCTTGACCCCTTCATTCAAGAGTATGTCTGCTTGGGACTGGGTACACGTTCTTTTTCGGCAGACAAATATGCTCCTGCGATACTGCGATATATCGTAAGAGTTTGAACTTGGGTCTGTGCTTGCTCCGTTCGTTCTGTAGGCGTAGCGCCCTGCCTTCACACACCTCTGCTTCTTATTGGATAGGAAAGGAGGCTCGACCTTGGCGCTGACGCTGGACTGGCCAGCGCGCTTCAGCTGATGCGTGTCTGTATAACAGATGCAGGGTACTGTGTTGCTGTGTAGCCCGGGAGATTCTTACCGAACGAATTGCCCTAGGAGGCACCTCTACCCCACAGCGGGCAAGTTCCTTCCCCTTGATATGATATCATCTCGGGTCACCAAGCTGCTCCTCATACATTACAGCACCGCAACACACCTGCACACCTTGTCGGTCCCTTGCAACAGCCACCTGAGTCTCCACCTCGAACAGAATAGGTAGCAAAACCTGGTAACAATAGTGGAAAGTCCTGGACAAAGTAGTAGAGTTATGGCTCTGACCAAGAGCCAAAAGTAGGTCAGTGGGGGTTTTCCTTGCCGGGGCCGGTTCGAATCTGCCCTGCTCCCTAGGGTGTAAATCCGCACCAACAGCGGGAGATTGGCCACTGGAGAGAGATGTAAAGAGTTGTCTGTGCAGCGTGTTCCAAACACCACGCCGAGATCAGCGTGCTACACTGAACAGCTCCTCCCACCGGAAATCCTCACCTCCAAGTGGGCGTTTTTTATGCATATATGTGGGAATTACTGAGGCCACTCCACACCAGATTCTTTTTGACATTCCTACCAGTCTAAATGTCAGGGTGCCAGGAATCAGACTGTGACGAGAAGTGCAAAAATAATCACACCTTTATTAATAACAAAATAATAATAAAAAGTCCACAAGTCAAATAACAAGCCAGGAGTCAAAACCAGAGCTGGTAGTCAGACGAGCCGAGTCAGGAGCCAAAGCGAATAGTCAGACGAGCCGGAATCAGGAACAACGAAAACAGCAGAGTCAGGAATAAGCCAGGGATCAGGAATCAGGAAGGACGTCAGACAGCCAGGTAATGTACAGGAACTCTCACAAACAGGTCTGAGCCAACGCAAAGGCAAAGCATACTGAACAGAGGCCCTTTAAATAATAAGTGATGACATCACAATTCTGAGACTGCATCCTGTCTCACACAGATGATGCACACCAGTCTGGCCATAAAAGGAAGTGCAGGAAATGAGCAGCATCCCCCACAATGCACCATAGTCAGCAAGAGAGGTGAGTAAAATGGCTGCCAGCAGCACATGGCAAACAAAACAGGGAAAAAACCCTCACACTAAAACAGCGATAAACTGCTCTGTTTATGTACATTTATTTATTTGTTTTTTATTTTTTATTTTATGTTGTATTGATTTTAATGCATTTTAGGTTTTCAAGGACAATAATAATTTTCTAAAAAAAAGCATTATATACATCTATCCATGAATTGCTTATCACTCAATCTGTAGGTGGTTTTGTTAATTGTGAATTGTTTATTGTCTGTATGTATTTATCTTAGATGTCTAACAGCTACTTTTATGAGATAATCATCTCTTCTTATCTAGATACATGTGTACACTCCACTAGTTAGTTTTGGTTTAAGCATTTTTCTTTTTTGTCATACTCCTTATTGGGACCAACATTTCCCATATAACTTAATAGTGCGCCTTTTACCACTCTTCCTACATATATATATATAGTGAATGTACAGCCTGTATAACAGTGTAAATTTGCTGCACACAGCCATTAATGTCTAAACTGTTGGCAACAAAAATGAGTACACCCCTAAGTGAAAATGTCATAATTGGGCCCAAAGTGTCAATATTTTGTGTGGCCACCATTATTTTCCAGCACTGCCTTAACCCTCTTGGGCATGGAGTTCACCAGAGCTTCACAGTTTGCCACTGGAGTCCTCTTCCACTCCTCCATGACGACATCACAAAGCTGGTGGATGTTAGAGACCTAACACCACCTTCCGTTTGAGGATGCCCCACAGATGCTCAATAGGGTTTAGGTCTGGAGACATGCTTGGCCAGTCCATCACCTTTACCATCAGCTTCTTTAGCAAGTCAGTGGTCATCTTGGAGGTGTGTTTGGGGTCTTTATCAGGTTAGAATACTGCCATGCGGCCCAGTCTCCGAATGGAGGGGATCATGCTCTGCTTCAGTATGTCACAGTACATGTTGGCATTAATGGTTCCCCCAATGAACTGTAGCTCCCCAGTGCCGGCAATATGCAGGCCCAGACCATGACACTCCCACCATCATGCTTGACTGTACGCAAGACACACTTGTCTTTGTACTCCTCACCTGGTTGCCACCACACGCGCTTGACACCATCTGAACCAAATAAGTTTATCTTGGTCTCATCGGAGCACAGGACATGGTTCCAGTAATCCATGTGCTAAGTCTGCTTGTCTTCAGCAAACTGTTTGGGGCCTTTCTTGTGCATCATCTTTAGAAGAGGCTTCCTTCTGGGACGACAGCCATGCAGACCAATTTGATGCAGTGTACGCGTATGGTCTGAGCACTGACAGGCTGACCCCCCACCCCTTCAACCTATGCAGCAATGCTGGCAGCACTCATATGTCTATTTCCCAAAGACAACCTCTGGATATGATGCTGAGCATGTGCACTCAACTTCTTTGGTCAACCATGGTGAGGCCTGTTTTGACTGGATCCTGTCCTGTGAAACCGCTATATGGTCTTGCCCACCGTGCTGCAATCTTCTTATAGCCTAGGCCATCTTTATGTAGAGCAACAATTCTTTTTTTCAGATCCTCAGAGAGTTTTTTTGCCATGAGGTGCCTTGTTGAACTTCCAGTGACCAGTATGAGAGAGTATGAGAGTGATAACACCAAATTTAACACACCTGCTCCCCATTCACACCTGAGACTTTGTAACACTAATGAGTCACATGACACCAAGGGGGGAAATGGCTAATTGGGCTAAATGACTGTGTGTTCAGTTATTTTGAGGGGACAGCAAATTTACACTGTTATACAGGCTGTACACTCACTACTTTAAATTGTAGCAAAGTGTAATTTCTTCAGTGTTGTCACATAAAAAGATATAATAAAATATTTACAAAAATGTGAGGGGTGTACTCACTTTTGTGAGATACTGTGTATATATATATATATATATATAATTATATATATATATATATATATATATATATATATATATGATTAATTTATTGTAAAATATATATCTATACCTATAAAGGAATACATATTTAAAAACACTAAAAACTGTCCCGGGACAGGCAGGGGAGTGAGCCTCGTGCACATTCATGTTATTTCCCTATTCAGTTTAAGGAAGTGTACTATGAAATCTCATGAGAGTTAAGTGAAATCTCAGGATATCACAGTAAAAGAGTTCATGACCTCAGCACTGTTGATGCTGATTGGCTGCTGTTCATTTCTTCATTTTTTTTATTTTTTTTTACCTGCAGCTGGGAGCAGCTGAGTATAACTTTTTACACAGAACTTACTCTGCTGAGCTGAGGGAGTTGTGAGGTAAAATATCTTCCTTTTTTACATAGAGATGCTCAGGTGATATTTTCCTGTCAGCTTTTTACTGCATCAGTTTCAAGTGATTTAGCATATGAGTATTATGTCCCTTTAACTAAAGGAATCAGAATACCTTTGCAAAAGAAAAAAAAAAGAGAACTAGTAAAAAAGTGGAAGCATTGAGAAATTTAGCTTGTTTCTTACATTAAGACTGAACGGACTAGTTTCTTTTATTGAGTGGAATAACCTCTTTTCCCCCTGATATGTAAACTATTATAATATTTTTTATCACTGTGTATGTATGTAATATGAATAAATGATAGCTAGTTAGCTAGACAGACAAATAGTCAGACAGACAGATAAACAGACAGACAGATAGATAGATAGACAGGCAGACAGGTAGATGACAGACATATAGAGACAAGACAACAGACTGATAGATAGATAGATAGATAGATAGATAGATAGATAGATAGATAGATAGATAGATAGATAGACAGAAAGACAAATAAATAGATGATAGACAGACAGACAGGCAGGCAGATAGATAGACAGACAGAAAGGCAGATAGATGACAGAAAGGCAGACAGATAGATAGATACATAGATAGATAGACAGACAGACATCAGCGGACTAATCTCTTTTCCCCCTCTTATGTAAACTATTATAATATTTTTCTATCACTGTGTATGTATGTAATATGGATAAATTATAGCTAGTTAGCTAGACAGACAAACAGAGAGACAGACAGATATAAGCAGATAGATAGAGAGACAGATAGCTAGATAGATAGATAGATAGATAGATAGATAGACAGGCAGATAGATGACAGACAGACACGTAGATAGATGATAGACAGACAGACAGGCATATAAATAGATATACAGACAGGCAGATAGATGAAAGACAGACATGAGCGGACTAATCTCTTTTTCCCCTGGTATGTAAACTATTATAATATTTTTTCATCACTGTGTATGTATGTAATATGGATAAATGATAGCTAGCTAGCTAGACAGACAGACAGACAGACAGACAGACAGATAGATTACAGACAAATAGATATATGACAAACATACTGATAGAGATAGACAGACAGACAGACAGGCAGGCAAGCAGATAGATAGACAGATAGTATAGATAATAGACAGACAGACAAACAGACTGATAGATAGATGATAGACAGACAGACAAACAGACAGACAGAGTCAGATAGATAGATAGATAGATAGATAGATAGAAAATAGACAAACAGATAGATAGATAGATAGATAGAAAGAAAAATAGACAGACAAACAGATAGATAGATAGATAGATAGAAAGAAAAACAGACAAACAGATATATAGACAGATAGATAGATAGATGATATATTTAATTAAGAAATAATTGCACTTTTACTTCTCAACATCATTAAAATGTTGAAAACATAAATTTACCAGTTAAAATAAACTGTCTGTTGTCTAACTGCGAGGGTTATACAAGCAACGTAATAGCTGTATTGGAAGTGTACTGTGACTCTTCTGAGTCAGCACATTTACAATTCTTAGAAAAGTAAAAGCATCTTCTTACCATGAATTTTATGTCACGTTGCCTTATTTGTTCAAATATGTGGTTTCATTTTAATATCCATGGGACAATCTGTTATTTTTTTATCACAAAGTTTAAGATTAAGGTGTTAATTTGGGACTGACACTTTTTTTCATGTATTTAATGTTAAACATATTTTATGTTACAAATGGTTAATAATATTAATATTATAATATTTGACCATGCCAAGTTAGAATTCTATACTGAATATAGGCTAGTAATCAACATTTTCACTCAGCAATCTATTCTGTTGCTGTGTTTCACAAAACATTCCATTCATACAAAACACTCTAATTGTAATATTAAAAGACCATTAGGTAGAGTAGAATTGCTTAATCAACAAGTGCTTAACAAAAAGACAACACAATAGCATTTAGCCTGAATTTTAAATGAGCAGTAGATTTTTCCTGACAAATTTCAAAATTGACTTCAGTTTGCCAGCCCTCTGTATCATGTGACAGCCATCAGCCAATCACAGACTCACACGACAAGATCTGAAGATAAGGAGGGTGGGATGAAGATAGAAGACTGCCTCTGGGATGAAGATGGACTGCTGCCGCTACAAATTTGCTTTGTTGTCATGGTATTCTTTGTTGAAAAGGATACCTAGGTATGTATAATGCACATGTCTGAATAACTGTATTGCAGCAAACACTTCAGACACATGCACACTTCTAAACCTACCTACTTATTTTTCAAGAAAGCATATCAAGAGAACAAAGAACATTTGTTAATTAAAATAGATTGTGATTTTTTTTTTAAATTTTTTTTTTTTTTACATCTATCTAAACTATGAAAGAAACATTTTAGGTGTTATTTCTCTTTAATCAGATTTAGTCTTGGACCATATTAGATATTTTGCAATTGCTGCACCAATTATGATATATTTCCTGCACTTTCCCTGTTCCGAATCTGGAATTCGGGATGTTCCTTCTCCAAGATCGTGTTTTTTTATTTTTATATTTTTATATTTATTCTTTCTTTTATTCAAGGTATTCATGTTACAAAGGAGTAAATCAAACGTTTAAAAATAAAGAAACAAGTGTTACAGGAGAAAGTCAAACAAATGTAGCATATTTAGCTTTCAAGAAACATGCATGATGGAGAGAAAGGTAAATCTTCTAAGGCCATAAATTGAGCTCCTAACCTTGTGTCAACTGATTTAAATACATGAGAGAATACGGTAAAGAAAGTAAGAACTGACATACTGATATGCAAATAGAGTAGATTGTATTAAGGCGGACTGGCGGGATAGGGAGAGAAGAGAGATTCAGGGGCTAGTAGGAGGAGGTGAGAGATGCCATTTCCGGGGGAGATTTGTAAGTATAAGGGGGCTAAGAAACCCCTTTTTCTTGGGGGGTTCACATTTACTATACTGCCTATGTATTGTTCCCAGTAGAATTTTATGTAATAAAATAAGTGTAGCTTCTGTCTTTTAAAAAAAAAAACTTTATTCCTCTAGAGAGAGGAGTTTTTTAGTCCTATTGAGCCATTCCTGTTCTGTTGGGACACATTTGGATGTCCATTTCTGGGCAATAATGGACTTATCACAGTTTAGCACAATTTGAAATAAGAAATTATAATCTTACAGGTGAGTTTAACAGAAGAATTGAAAAGGGCTGGTTCCAGAGAAAGGGTGGTTCCCACTGGCACTCCCAGAGAAAATTCTCATTTGCCTTCCAAAAAGGAATATGTTTATCACAGCTCCACCAAACATGTAGCATGGTCACTGGTGCCAATTTCTCCACAACTATGCCAGCAGGAGCCTGCTGCTCCTACATAGATCTTTAATCTTGAGGGGGTCAGATACCATCTTGAGAGAATTTTATAGTTCAATTCTAGAATGTATAGTGAAGATGATTTTTTAGTGCAATTAAAGTTCTTTGCCACTGTTAATTTTCTAGTTCAAGTCTCAGGTCAGTGTGCCAGCCATTAACATGTGAGGGGAGAGGGTTTTTCTTTCCCTTCCAGTTATAATTTTCGTGAGAGTGCCAGTGAACTTTTTAATGGTGAATTGAATACGCAAAGGCATTCAAACAAAGTTAGGGGCCTAAGCAATTTAAATAATATCAGCAGTGCAGTAATAAAAAGTTGTAACAATTTATTTAAAAACTATATACAGCATCATAAAACTTTTCAAGGGGATTTAGCAACGCCCTTAAATATACAAGCAGGACCGCAGCGCGTTTCTTGGCAACATGAGACATTTTCTCAGGCATGTACTGCTTGTGAAAAATCAACCTCTTAATATAAAACTTTCAGTAGCCAATCATTATGTAGAAATTAAAAATATGCATCCATCCGGAGCAGGAATATGTTATGAATAAATAAAAGAGACATGAGATCAATTGTTTCATGTGATTGGTTAGAATGAAAGGTGTACATATTTTGTAGATAATAATTAGCTACTGAAAGTTTTATATCAAGTGGTTGATATTAAAAAGCAGTATATTAAAGCCAAGGGAGTTATATTTATTATATCCGGGGATAAGTGGGGAAGAAGGTGAAGAGACCCCTTAGGTAGATTGTAATATTTCATCCCATGTTTGAAACACCTGCTTGTAAGTTTCATACTGATCTATCATAGAGGTTCTGATAGATTTAGAAACCAACATAGAGGGGGGGGGGGGGGGATGTCCAGGCAGCAGCCATGACAGGATGCAAAAACTAGAAGCTCCGTATTCACAACAGATAATCTGTCACTTATCTGTAAATATACCAAGCATCCTTCAGGAATTTGTGCACGATATCGAGCTGAGTTTATATATGTGTTTATTAGCAAGCTGCATCTAGACTGGATTATTAGAAGCAGAGGTGGCGGCCTAGCTCTCAGGCCTCTAACACCCCCCTGCCCTCCGGGTAGAGCAGTTAACTCTAAGCTGCTTTACTGCAAGAGCTCATTTGTACAAAAGATAGAAGACAAGTAGCCTTCATATTACCACACATGAATGTCCACTAAATAGACAATATTCTTGCTTTTTTTCCTTAAGGACCAAAATTCTCTACATATACCCTTACATATACCCTTAATGCCTCTGTTAAGCAGCCCAAGTTGTGCATATGCCGCAGAAACCAGAGAACTTATAGATAACTGGGAACGTCAGGCCCAACTGCTACTAGAAGACCACTTAGATAGCCTTCAGCAACAGGTGAGAGAACTTCTACCAAAACTACTCCCGCAAGCTACAGACCATTCTATTAACCGCATCATACCCACCAGAGATTCTCAAAAGTCATGTGGATCTGAGATGATCATGGAGAGTGGCGGTGACACGGAGCATCAGATTACAATGGTGAGCACAGCCATTGCTGACCTAGAGGAAGAGTTTGCCTCAGTCGGGATCGGAGGATCACTCGAACTTTGCATGCTGCCTGGGAAATTACATGGTGGCTCAGAAAGAGATACAGTACCTGCTGAGGTGCCGACTATCAAACTAGACAGTGGTAAAGGTTTGCAGGATTCAGACCACAGCACTAAACCTCAAACCAAGGCAGGGAATACAAATATTGACTATGTCGCTACCACACAAAGTATGTATGGGAGACGTATCTCATTAGATACCAGCACGAATAATAGAAATGTACATTTGCCCTTAAGCTCTGGAATAGGATAGACCCTCATGGCACTGAACTTGCCCCAATGTATAAACTAAGTGAATCAACCTACACAATATTGGGACACAATTTACCCTTATAGTCCGCATCAATGCCACAAGAGGACTTAATTTTCTAAAAGAGAACCTTTATTATCCTTCACATCGGCAATTACTCATCTGCGGCCAGGGCGGTGGGACATATATAAATATATATACACACATATATACACACACACACATATATATATATATATATATATATATATATATACATACAAACATATATATATATCAGTATATAGCAGGGTTACAATACAATTTATTTAATAATTATTGTTTAAAATAACCTCCAATTAAAATGCATATATACGAAACAATTAAAATCAATATTTATTCCTAAATTCTTTAAGATTAGTTAAAGTTATAAACACTTTGAATTATATTTATAGAAACCAGATTATGAATCAAATGATACACACTTTTACAATATTCTATACAAAGATCATAAAAATATACCGTTACAATTTACCTTATTAAAAATTTAAAATATCACTATAAAATACCAGAATATGGAGCACTAACTTTAACAGAGCTTATTTAAACAATATAACAAGATACTTTTACAGCCAATTTCTATGCCAATTTATCTGAGCTGAAATACATCTTATTTAGCTACAATAAGGCCAATTCTAAAATATATATATAGTTGCAAATATAAATTACTTATTACTAAATATGACTAGTTAAACTACACAGGACTATGAAGATGAGCTTAAAATACAAATTGTGCCCTGTTGAAATTTCTTTTTTTTTTTAATTTTCAAAAGAGCTTTATTAAAGAAAAAATAAACTCAGTACAAAAATAACATAAGTACAAAATAAAACATATTACATATTCAGTGCAAAATTTCTTACCACATTTTGGAAAATGATAGCACCCTAAATAGAGAAGTGTAAAACATCAATATATCCTCGTCAAGGTAACTTGTGAATAAAGTTTGCTGAGTTCTTGGGTGAATAAATGTCCAAACGTAATTGGAATCAAGATCTATATCTATATCTACTGAGGACAGCGTAAGGTGAAAACAAGTCAGGGGGTTTGGTACAATCATATGTTAATTAAACACATACATATAAAGTTGTATTGCGGCATACATATTGCAACTAAAGGTATTAAGATCATACCTATAGAACTTTCTAACACAAGAAAGGTTAAGCTCGAAACTAAACAAGCAATAAACAAATAAGCAAATAACCATTCCAGCTATTAAAAGATTAAGGGGAGAGAAGAAAAAAGGGGGGGGGGTCCAATTGGGGCAAGGAGAGCTTATACTAATATCTGTCTAGGATAGGGTGGTGGGTGAGTGTAGGAGTGTTTGCCAGTAGAACTGAATATTGTGATATAAAGGCAAGCATCCGTTTTTTTTAAAAAGAGTATTCTTCTATTGAGAGGAGTTCAGACGTATTGTGTAACCATTCCTGCAATGTGGGGACGACTGGGGACTTCCACCTACGGGCAATAAGCAGCCTAGCGCTGTTCAGGCAGTATTGCAGAAGCTTCCAGCGAATTCTACATATTTTACCTGGGTTATAACTAAGGAGGGCCATATGAGGAGATAAGCAGAACTGATCCCCCAACACAACCTTCAGGTGTGCAGTGATAGCCTCCCAAAAGGGATGCAGTTTCAGACAATGCCACCAAATATGTGCTAATGTACCAGGAGACCCACAACCCCTCCAACATGTTGCATTAGTGCTAGGATATATGTGTTTGAGCCTAACTGGGTTAAGGTACCATTGAAATAAAATTTTGTGGTTCATCTCCAGGATCCTGGGGGAGGACGAGGATTTAGAGGAATGAAAACAAATGTTTTCCCATTGTTCTTTAGATATAGAGATATCTAAGTCTGCCTGCCAAGTGGATTCATATGAGGAGGTAGGCAATGTAAGAGTGTTGTCTAACAGCTTTTTGACAATTGAGAGGGACCCTCTGGGCACCGTCCCTCCATGGCAAAAGGCACTCGAAACAGGTCAATTCTCTCAGAAGCTCGCTTTTGTGAGGTGAAGAACCCAATAAGTGCGTTAATTGGGCAAATTTCAGCCATCGAGAGAAAACACCTCCCGCAGTGTCAGCAAGCAGTGTCCTCGATTTCAATTTCCCCCCTTCAGACAGACATGTAAATGGGATTGTCTGGCCCACCCCCAAGTGACCTGGTTCTGTTGGGATTATCCCTCTATTAAAATCTGCATTTAATGGTATTGGTGTCATGGGGGATATAAACAATGAAATGCCTCTATTCTTGGCCCGCACATTGTCCCATGTTCGGAAGATGTGTGCATATAGATGTGATGATCTAGCGTATGCAGGTCTACAATTATGGCTGATCCAGCAGAGCGGACCTATAGTAGGGGAGCCCAATAGGTGGGAGTCTATGGAAATCCAGGCTTTAGTAGGAGCATGTTCGTGCCATTCCCAAACTCTTTGCAATGTCACTGCTTTATAATATTGAGAGACTGATGGTACCCCCAATCCACCCTCTCCCAGTGGTTTCGTAAGGACCTTTTTGCTAATACGAGGTTTAACATTACCACATATGAAGGAATTTATTAATGACTGAATTTGATTCAGATAAGTCGTGGGTAAGTGTACCGGGGCAGCTTGGAGGATATATAGGATCTGGGGGAGGGTGGTCATCTTGACCGATTGTATCCTACCCCACCAGGAGATAGGTTTGGCTTGCCAAGTTTCAAAATCTCTCTTCAATTTGTGCAATATGGGCAAGTAGTTATATTTAAAAATTTTGTTAATAGTAGGGGCAAGCTTGATGCCAAGGTATTTAATTTTATCATGCAGCAAACTATATTGGCAGTGGGCTCTAAGGGCTTCAAAGTCTCTTCTCCGCATGTTAATGTTAAGAATTTCTGATTTTTGGGCATTAATCAGGAAATTAGAATGACTACCAAATCTATCAAATTCGCCTAGTAAGTGTGGCAGGAATTTAGACGGGTGAGTGAGTAAAGTAAGGACATCGTCCGCTTAGAGTGTAAGTTTGTATGTGTTTGGGCCCAGGGTCAGGCCAATAATGTGGGGATTGTTCCTAATGTGTGACACGAGCACCTCGATCGAGATAGCGAATAGCAGAGGAGACAGGGGACATCCCTGTCTCGTGCCATTTTGAATTTTAAAACCGTCAGACAAAGTCCCATTCATTTGGACCCTAGCGGTGGGGCATGAATATAAGCTAAAAATCCTTCGGATAATAGTAGGGCCAAAGCCAAAAGCCCCCAAGCTATATTTTAGGAAATTCCAGTCCAGCCGGTCGAACGCCTTTTCAGCATCTGTTGACATTAAGATAGATGGGACGCTCGACCGGCCGGACTGTTCAATCAAATGTAAAACTCTAATCGTATTGTCTTGCGCTTCTCTTTTTGGTATAAAACCTGTTTGGTCGACATGAATAATTTGGGGGAGAATCTGATTTACTCGGGTCACCAGGATCTTAGCATAAAGTTTTAAATCGGTATTCAGGAGGGAAATTGGTCTGTAATTGCTTACCGACGTGGGGTCTTTACCGGGCTTCGCTATTACAGAAATGTGTGCCTCAAGAGAACTTTTGGACCACTCCACCCCCTTATCGATAGACTGAAACAGAGATGTAAGATGGGGAGACAGTAAATTCCTGAATTGCTTATAATACAAGTTAGAAAATCCATCTGGGCCTGGACTTTTATGGGAGGGTAAGGATTTTATAGCCGCTAATTCGTTGACGATATTAGGTAATGAGGCCTCCGCAATGTACTGTTCTGTAGCTAAGGGTGTGCCTGCCAAACGTGGTGCTGGTAAGTTGTATAGATTGCTATAATAGTTTTTAAATTTGTCAGCAATTGAGAGGGTACCTACAACAAGATTCCCAGAATCGTCTATTATTTTGTGTATATAAGAATTAAGTTTACGTTCCTTAAGGGTTATAGCCAGTGACGTTCCTATTTTATTTGACCTAGCCAAATAAAGTTTTTTGAGGTATAATGCTCTAGTTTGTGCCTCCGAGTCCAGCAGATGGTTAAGTTAATTTCTGCAGTGTCTAAGTTGATTAAATAAAGAAACATCACTAGGTGATTCCTGATGCTGTCTCTCTAATGTAAGTAAGGATTGTAAAGTGCTCTCGTGCCGTGTTCTGTATTGTTTCTTAAGTGTTGCTTTATGTTTATTGAGTTTGCCTCGTAACACAGTTTTATGGGCTTCCCAGAGGGTATGGGGGAGATCTCTTCTATAGCGTTTAGTCTAAAATATTCCTCTATTGTTTCCGCCAACTGTTTAGGGACTCATCTAATCTCCAGACAAATGGGGAGATGGGTGTCTTCAACCACTTTAAGCTTAGGGAAACCATCGTATGGTCTGACCAGGTTGTTGGGGTAATGTCAAGATCATTAACTAATTCATATAAAAGTTGGTCTATGAAGATGTAGTCAATTCGTGAATAAATCTTTTGGGGATTAGAGTAGAAGGTATAGGTGTGTTGCGAGGGGTGTTTCAATCTCCAAGTGTCTAATAAAGCTAGATCCTGGATTAAAGAGGTAGTGTCAAGCAGTGTTTTGGAGTGGACACAACTTCGACCAGAGGAGCAATCCAGAGGTGGATCTAGAGCAAAATTACAATCCACCACAAGGATTAACTGGCCTTTCTGGTGCGAGAGTATGTGACACTTTAACTTAGATAAGAATTTGGCTTGTTTGGTGTTGGGAGCATAAATATTGGCCAGGGTAAGTGGCCGATTATGAATAAGGCCTGTAACTATAATCCATCTACCTCCAGGGTCAGCTTCGACTTTGTCTAATTTGAAAGGTACATTTTTGCTGATTAGTATCCCCACTCCCCCCACCTTCCTAGTATTGTGAGCAAAGTATCCCATTGGGTAATCTGCCTTTGATTTCTTGAACCATGTTAGGGCTACAGAGCGTTTTGTCGGAGAATTTAACCCATTAGCATTCTGTGTGACTATGTTCAATATTTGGACGGCCATAATTACTGAAATACATGTGTGCAAATAATATAAGTCTGGGGAGGATAGTTACAGCTAATAGGGCTGTAATGTCATTGTAAATAGAGGTAGAAGCTTACCTGGCGTTTGAAGTTCTCATCACTACGATCGATTATCCCAATTGGACCGGGGAAAAAGGGTGGGGAGATGAAAAGGGGTGGAAGAGTAGGTATTAAAAGCAAATCTGAAATGGCAAAAAACATATGTAAATATTATAACATTAAATAAATTATAACTGGCGGAGTATAAATCCTTCAACAAAGAAATACTAATTAACAAGGTGGAAATTACTTAGTTAAACAGATTTTAAACTAATGAGGCAGCGTAGTAATAAACCTTACGTGAAAACACATTTTAGCTGTATGGTTAGGAATAAGTAGTGGTGAAACATTAGATGAGTTCTGGTCTTTAGTAGACAAGGCCAGAAAAAGTAGAAATGAGGCTCAGCGAGCAAGATGTCCCAGTAGCGCTCCTTCATGTGATCTGAGCTTGGTCTGCAGATGGGCTTTTGCTTGTTGTTTTGCTGGGTTTGTGGCGGGTAACCCTGCTCCACTCCTGGCGATGGGGTCTCTGCTCCAAGGGAGCTGGAGTAGATTCCTGAATAGATGGTAGCTCTGGGGTTCTAATTCCTAGTTGGGAGCAAAAAGTTTCCAGGTCCTCTGGTGATCTATAAACTGCTTTAGTATTGCCCTTAATGACTTTCAAGCAAAAAGGAAATCCCCAGCGATAGGGAATTTTCAGTTCTTAAGTGTAACGTAAGAGGTCTGGCTTCTCTTCTTTTAGATAATGTCATTTGGCTGAGATCTGCAAAGAACTGAAGGGCATGGCCCTCAAATGTTATAGGGGCTTGCTTCCTAGCAGCTGATAGGATGCACTCTTTATCTTTGAAACTGGTGAATCTAAGTATAATGTCCTGTGGGGGGGCTGAGTCCTTAGGTGGTGGTCGTAGGGCACGATGGAATCTGTCCAGCTGGTAGTCCACAGGATCTCCATTTTGATTCTCGCTATTCATGAGCTCATTAAACAATTTTTGTAGAAAAGGCAGCAGGTCCGCAGATTTGATAGATTCCGGAACACCTCGGATCCTAATATTTTGGCGCCTACCTCTGTTATCCAGTTCTTTGACCTGATCCTGCAACTGTTGGATTAAATTAGAATGTTGAGAGGTGTGTCGGATTTGTTGATCTAATAAATCGTCTGTGTGTTCCACATCCTCCTCCAAATGCATTATTCTGTAGCCAATCTCATTTATTTCTTTTTTAACTTCAGTAAGACTAGATTTAATCATAGAACTTACTTGTGATATAAAGTTTGTGAAATCTTCCTTAGATGGAAGTGATAGGATATCTGCTTTTGTGAGGGTATTGTCTTCCTCAGCATGGCTGTCAATAACAGGTTGAGAGGGAAATGATTCATGGGGTGGAGAAGTGGAATGTAGCATTGGGATCTCCATATTTTTGAAAAAAGAGTGAACTTTTACAGATGCACGTGTTATGCCTTTACTGGATTTCTCGGATCTAGGCCCTTTCTTAGAAGCCAATGAAAAGGCTGTGTATAAGAAGCTGGATGTAAAATCTTTACAGTTAGGAGTAGAGGAGTGCTTAAGATAGGGTTAAAAGGTGTGATCCTGCAGATGCCAGGACTAATGGTTGTTAATCTGTGCTGACAAAAGCTGTGATTATCATCCAAGCATAGTTTGCATTCTCCCAGGGTGATGAATAAAGATGGCGCTTATAGTAAAAACACAGCCTCTCTGGATCGATGATGGGTTAACCGCAGCTCTGCTGATATATTTGCAGCTTAATAGGTGATAGTGTGATCTCTGTGTTATATAGCACTCATTTCTATAGCAGGAGACAGTCTATAGCAAAAGGCCGTTAACATAAAGGCAGTTAGTGGGTCACTGAATAAAAAGTATTGCACTCACATAATCCAGGTATGGAGCCGTGATCATTTCATCTGCCTGTTCCCATCTCCGGTTCGATTCTTACTCCCTCCGTGTCTGTGTCATTATCGGAATCTCACCCGGTGTGCATATGGAGCCTTGGTAGGGAGAAGAGGTAGTTTGAGACACTTTAGGAGCTGTTAGCACTCCACGTGGTCGGCTGTACTGCTCCGCCGATATAGGTTGTCGGTGATCTCTATAAGCTGGCCAGAGTAGCGAAAAGGTGATCTGCTATGCCAAAGCCGACGTTAGGTGTTAGATTTGGGCAGTGGATCGCATTTCCTAATCCACTTAATGTAGAAAAACACCAACCTCACTTCGGAGCCCTAGAAGCCTGCGTCCATCTTGGTGCAGGCAAGCTCCGCCTCCCGCCCTTTTGAAATTTCTAACTGCAATCTAGTTGTAGTTACCAAATACCTTTTGATTAAAATATTAAATATATAGATCAGTCATACATCACCACATCAACCAATTGAGTGTCTCCACTTTCTCCGATAAGTCCAATTTCCCCTCATAAATTAAAAGAGGTATTTTTGCAAGATGGATGAAAGTTAGGCTCAGATTTGCTTTCTAGAGACTGGATTCCAAGGCAACAGTTTGTCAGTCAAAATTCAGTAGCCAAGACCCCTTTCTTTTCTCTTGCATGAGGCTAAATCATGTGATATACCCCACCCCTTTTAATTCTAATCATTGGTGAAATTGGCATGCGCACTTACTGAAACTTGTCTGATAGGCCCTTCGGATGCTTGTCCCTGTTGGGTTATTTGGGAGACGCCTCCCTGATTGGCTCATTTGGATTTGCATATGTTTTAGACAGTCAACTAGTTTGGCTATCATACCAGTTTTAATCCACGAGGGGGCAGCAGATAATCAGAAATGCAGTCTTGCCATCAATACTGCTGCAGTCTAGTATCTAACCTTAAAAATGTTTATTAAATATACTTTAATTTTCAGTATTAATAAACTGTGTGTTCAATACATATGGTAATATATACAGCAGATATTTATTTAACATAGTATAATTTTCAGATCTTTTTCTCTCTCCATATATATTTTATATATATATATATATATATATATATATATATATACAGATGTTTTAAATATGATCTGTGTATTTTAAATTATTATGAAGATTAGACACATTTCTTTATCTGAGATCTAGTTTCTCATGTGCTGTAGGTAACTTGAGTTCAGATGCCTTATGTGTATTTAGTTGGTTCAGGGGCAATTAAACACTTGGATGAGAACAGCTGTATCCTCTGAATATGTTTGTATATTCCCCTATTCTTACAGACGGACCGTCTGTTCCTTACATAGGACCTGTGAGTTTTATTACTCATCTTGGGCAGGAAACCCATTTATGGGCATATGTTAACATTTACTTTGAAGTGGTCCATGTTTATCCTCCCTGTGGAGCTGTGAGCTTCAAAGGCCAAATCTATACAACGGTCTAAATCCTTTGTTCTTTCTAAGATAACTATGAAAACAATTCCTTTGATGAATTGTGACAAATTCTGATTTATTAAATATAGAGATAGATAATAAACATTTAGCTGTGACATTATAGTTTTCAGACCTGTCATCCAAGCCATGGACGCAGTGGTCTTGGGGGAAAAGGTATTTAATCACTTTAGGTTCAGCGATCTGCGCTAATAAACCTTCGCTTATGTAGCTAGCTTCCAGTTTTAAGTTCAATTTGGCATACTTGGTTTTCCCAAGGTCATGCACTTGCATAGGGATAAATAGATCCTCTTTAATTTTCGCAATTTCTGTGAGGAATTGCGAATGATCTCCCCCTTTAGGGGATTTAGGGTCCCCCTTGTGGAGGTATATGGTTAATACATTGCTGTCTAAGGTGATATTTGCTATCTTTTCAGGCAAAATTTTAAAAGTATTACCATCAGAGCCACTTAAAGGAGTCTGATCATCTATTTGTAGGATAGTGATTTCAGGTATAGAGTCATTCCTGAAATGAATCTCCACAGCATCTGGTTTCTCTTCCACCACGTGACAGTTATGTCTGGTTTCAAGATATACCGGATCGCTCATAATTAATAGGCCTATTTACTTGTGACCAAATTACATTATTTATGCAATCAATTATGGTGCTTAACCATTTCAGGAGATCACTACCAATAATTTAACGATCAGTTGGCAGATCCACTATAATGACAGGGTGTCTTATTACCCTGTTCCCCAGCCTTAGTTTTAACCATGCCGTACTGTAGACTTTGAGAGAGTCACCCCTAACACTGATTAGTGAACCATCAAATTCTTTTATTTTAGGTTTGTGGGGTGTTAGCTCATTTAGCTGTGTGTTGTACCTGTGGGATAAAATAGTTGCCTGAGATCCAGGATCAATTAATCCCATGATAGGGTTGGAAACTGAATCCTGGAGCTCAGCTAATACATATTGCCCTGCAGTTTCTACCATTTCACACATAAATTTGGCATGATTACACATCTGTGGGCTTCGCCACGAGTTACCTGAATACGCCATGTTACCTGATGCAGAAGAATTCTCATTCTTACTGGTCCTCTCCTCTATAATAGGGCTGACAGGGTTCCTGTGAACTGCATCTGTAGATATAAGGTTAAGAGAATACTGCAAAGGAAGAGATTTGTTAGAGCTTCCAGGCTGAGGTTGCTCGTCATCGCAGCTAAATCGTCCGTTCCTTGTCTGTAGGGAGAGAACATGATTAGTACCATTATTGACATTTATCATTTTATTTGGTATATCTCTCCCCTCTCTTTCAGGTAATACTGCAGTATTTATGACTGTGCCTGTGGCCCACTGCTGGCCACTGGCTGTACCCCTAAAAAATAATTATTAGGGTGCTGAGCTGTAAAAGCTGGGCTCATATTAGTAAATAATGTGCATAATTGACTTACTTGCGTACTGAGTTGGTCCACTTGAATGGACAAGCTTTCTTACCCATGGACCGATTTTTTGATGTCCTAGGGTATTGATTCCTGGATCCTTGGGATCCTTCAGAATCATAGCTATTGTTCCTATTATGACGTGGTTGTCTTTGGGGTTCAACTTGTTCAGTGTTAATGTATTGGGGAGCACTATTTACTTGGGGTGTCTGGTTACCCTGAGAGTATTTTCGCCACTTTTGGTATTTATTTTTACGGGGATGCTGATTTCCTTGTATTCATCTCTTTGGGAATAATTATTTTACCTGGGTATGCCCCCAATTTTGAGTATATTCTCTCTGCCCCTCAGCCTGTGTTGGGGGAGGGGCAGAGTTAAAACTTTGTGGGGATGGCTTGTTTTCTCGGGCCACCTCTGCATAGGTTTTCTGTTTACTCCAAATTGAGGGGGCTAGGTGACACCCTAGTTTCTGCCACAATTTTGGGGCTGGGCCTTGGTTCCTTTTTAAACCCCTGTTCACCGGACTGCTGAATAGAGTATAACTTGGTACTCTCTTTGATCAGCCAGTCCAATGAGCAGTGCTCATCAAAATCTCTAGCCAAATTAAGCTTGACGTGCGTGGGCAATGCTTCGTAAAATAAATTCACAAATTCTGAGCTTTCAAATATGGGGTAGTCTTCGGCCATACTGTACGCATTTTTCCGTACAGAAAGTAATTTTATAGTGCTTTGATTCGCGCCACATTTTAAACCATATACAGTTATTTTTGCTGCGGTTATGGTGCGATATTTCCCGAATTCTTTTTTGCACTGATTTTTAGTTTCACTCAGGAATGAATATTCATATCCTTGAGTGAAGCAAAGAATTTGTGATGTTTACCCTCATATACCCAGGGCAGAAATTCAATTTTTGACCGCTCACTAGTAAAATTCATTATGGATAAAGGATTTTCATAGTTCTTTAAGTGGTTAATTATAGAAGTGGTTCTGTTTTTGGAAAATTTAGGTACCGCATCCCTTAAGAAAGTAATTATTTTAGGGGTGTCATATACCTTATTAGACGTATCTTGGGCTTTCCTAGGGACCTTATTTTTGGGACTGGAGTGCCCCCTATCTGCCCTATATTTACTATGGGGAGACCCCCTACGTACATTAGTACTACGTGGGCTATTTAGGTAGGTAGCTCCGCCCTCTGACTCACTACTAGAGCTTCTCCCTCATCTGAGGTATAGCAGTTCCCTGAATTTATAACATGAGGTGACTGTCTATTTGGGAAATGTATTCTGACCCAATAGGGGTCCTTTGTTTAAATTCTTCCCTAAAGTTCTGCAGTTAATTTCTTATCAATTCTTTAAAGGATTTAAAATTATCTGCATTATCCTCATTGCTAATAGAGGGGTTTTCATTATGACGATACAGCCTTTTTAAACCGCTTAACTCTCTTTGGCTTTGTGCGAGTTGCTTATGCAAATCTTCTTCTATCTGAGCTACTAAACTCTGGTTATATTTTTGTAAGGTGGCCATGCTTTGGGCAAACTCATAAATTTTATCCTGGACTCGTTCTGCCTCTTCCTCATCTAACCTTAAGGAATAATTTTCACCCCTCAGTTGCTCCAATTGTGAATTTTGTACTTCAATTTTATTGTACATTTAATTGTTCACATAGAGGAGCAGACCCCAAGTTTTGAAAAATATTTCATCCCGTTTCCTCTGCTTTTGAGGTTGACCAAATTGTAACAGCCCATGAAAAATTCCGCTTTCTCCACACCATATATTATTTGCAATATTTTTGGCCTTAATCTTCAGCATCTTAATGTAAGCACCTAATTCTCTCTTAATGCTTAATCTATTTTTAAGATGAGTAATGGCTTCTGTTTTAAGCGTTTCTGTCGGACTAACTGGTGATTTTGGGGAACATATTTCAACACTATGTATAGATTCAATTGATTCAATTCTAGTAACAGATATTATTATATTGGCTTAGTATTTGATTAAATTAAAATGCTAATACAATTTTGACCAATAAGGAAGAGGAAAAAAAAATTTCAAAAATATTAATATTAATTTTGAAATATGAATACAAAAATTATTTTTTTTTAATCAATTTTTCAAAAAATAATTTTAATAATATATATATATATTTTTTTAATCTCTATTTACTACAATTATATTATATCAATGTGATAAATTTAATAATATCTTAACAATGACTCCAGATATTATGTCAGTATATAGCAGGGTTACAATACAATTTATTTTATAATTATTCTTTAAAATAACCTCCAATTAAAATGCATATACAAAACAAGTAAAATCAATATTTATTCCTAAATTCTTTAAGATTAGTTAAAGTTATAAACACACTGAATTATATTTATAGAAACCAGATTATGAATCAGATGATACACACTTAAGCTGTTACAATATTCTATACAAAGATCATAAAAATATACCTTTACAATTTACCTTATTCACAATTAATCGCATTAAAATATCACAATAAAATACCAGACTATGGACCGCTAACTTTGCCAAGTTAAGTGATATAACAAGATACTTTAACAGCCAATTTCTATGCCAATTTATCTGAGCTGAAATAAATCATATTTAGCTACAATAAGGCAAATTCTAAAATATATATATATTGCAAATATAAATTACTTAGCACTAAATATGACTAGTTAAACTACACAGGACTATGAACATGAGCTTAAAATACAAATTGTGCCCTTTTCAAATTACTAACTGCAATCTAGTTGTAGTTACCAAATACCTTTAATTAAAATATTAAATGTATAGAACAGTCATACATCACAACATCAACGAATTGAGTGTCTCAGCTTTCTCAGATAAGTCCAATTTCACCTCATAAATTAAAAGAGGTATTTTTGCAAGATGGATGAAAGTTAGGCTCAGATTTACTTTATAGAGACTGGATTCCAAGGCAACAGTTTCTCAGTCAAAATTCAGCAGCCAAGACCCCTTTCTTTTCTCTTGTATGAGGCTATATCACGTGATATACCCCACCCCTTTTTATTCTAATCATTGGTGAAATTGGGATTCGTACTTACTGAAACTTGTCTGATAGGCCCTTCGGATGCTTGTCCCTGTTTGGTTATTTGGGAGACGCCTCCCTGATTGGCTCATTTGGATTTGCATATGTTTTAGACAGTCAACTCATTTGGCTGTCATAGCAGTTTTAATCCACGAGGGGGCAGCAGATAATCAGAAATGCAGTCTTGCCATCAATACTGTTGCAGTCTAGTATCTAACCTTAAAATGTTTATTAAATATACTTTAATTTTCAGTATTAATAAACTGTATGTTCAATACATATGGTAATATATAATGCCATTTTCTCTGATTATTTTAATATGAAACATGAGTACATTACTTATCATATTTTAGAAGATGTCTTAAAAGTTGTATTTTTATGAAGGACTAGTAATATCAATCAATGAAATATATATGTAAATTCATAGCATCTTATTTAGAAATCTCATCTTCACATCAGTTCTCACTTGTAATGTTCATTATTTCTGAAAAACAAAGAAAAATGTGTTTATCTTGAAATAAATGGGTTAATATTTATATATACCAATGCAGTTATTACTCAATACAGCAGATACACTGTGTGCAGAATTATTAGGCAAATGAGTATTTTGACCACATCATCCTCTTTATGCATGTTGTCTTACTCCAAGCTGTATAGGCTCGAAAGCCTACTACCAATTAAGCATATTAGGTGATGTGCATCTCTCTAATGAGAAGGGGTGTGGTCTAATGACATCAACACCCTATATCAGGTGTGCATAATATTAAGTAACTTCCTTTCCTTTGGCAAAATGGGTCAAAAGAAGGACTTGACAGGCTCAGAAAAGTAAAAAATAGTGAGATATCTTGCAGAGGGAGGCAGCACTCTTAAAATTGCAAAGCTTCTGAAGCGTGATCATCGAACAATCAAGCGTTTCATTCAAAATAGTCAACAGGGTCACAAGAAGCGTGTGGAAAAACCAAGGCGCAAAATAACTGCCCATAAACTGAGAAAAGTCAAGCGTGCAGCTGCCAAGATGCCACTTGCCACCAGTTTGGCCATATTTCAGAGCTGCAACATCACTGGAGTGCCCAAAAGCACAAGGTGTGCAATACTCAGAGACATGGCCAAGGTAAGAAAGGCTGAAAGACGACCACCACTGAACAAGACACACAAGCTGAAACGTCAAGACTGGGCCAAGAAATATCTCAAGACTGATTTTTCTAAGGTTTTATGGACTGATGAAATGAGAGTGAGTCTTGATGGGCCAGATGGATGGGCCCGTGGCTGGATTGGTAAAGGGCAGAGAGCTCCAGTCCGACTCAGACGCCAGCAAGGTGGAGGTGGAGTACTGGTTTGGGCTGGTATCATCAAAGATGAGCTTGTGGGGCCTTTTCGGGTTGAGGATGGAGTCAAGCTCAACTCCCAGTCCTACTGCCAGTTTCTGGAAGACACCTTCTTCAAGCAGTGGTACAGGAAGAAGTCTGCATCCTTCAAGAAAAACATGATTTTCATGCAGGACAATGCTCCATCACACGCGTCCAAGTACTCCACAGCGTGGCTGGCAAGAAAGGGTATAAAAGAAGAAAATCTAATGACATGGCCTCCTTGTTCACCTGATCTGAACCCTATTGAGAACCTGTGGTCCATCATCAAATGTGAGATTTACAAGGAGGGAAAACAGTACACCTCTCTGAACAGTTTCTGGGAGGCTGCGGTTGCTGCTGCACGCAATGTTGATGGTGAACAGATCAAAACACTGACAGAATCCATGGATGGCAGGCTTTTGAGTGTCCTTGCAAAGAAAGGTGGCTATATTGGTCACTGATTTGTTTTTGTTTTGTTTTTGAATGTCAGAAATGTATATTTGTGAATGTTGAGATGTTATATTGGTTTCACTGGTAAAAATAAATAATTGAAATGGGTATATATTTGTTTTTTGTTAAGTTGCCTAATAATTATGCACAGTAATAGTCACCTGCACACACAGATATCCCCCTAAAATAGCTATAACTAAAAACAAACTAAAAACTACTTCCAAAAATATTCAGCTTTGATATTAATGAGTTTTTTGGGTTCATTGAGAACATGGTTGTTGTTCAATAATAAAATTAATCCTCAAAAATACAACTTGCCTAATAATTCTGCACTCCCTGTATTTATTTAACATAGTATAATTTTCAGATCTTTTTCTCTCTCCATATATATTTATATATATATATATATATATATATATATATATATATATATATATATATACACATACATATACAGATGTTTTAAATATGATCTGTGTGTTTTAAATTATTATGAAGATTAGACAAAATTTCTTTATCTGAGATCTAGTTTCTCATGTGCTGTAGGTAACTTGAGTTCAGATGCCTTTTGTGTATTTAGTTGGTTCAGGGGCAATTAAACACTTGGATGAGAACAGCGTATCCTCTGAGTATATTTGTATATTCCCCTATTCTTACAGACGGACCGTCTGTTCTTTATATGGGACCTGTGAGTTTTATTACTCATCTTGGGCAGGAGACCCATTTATGGGCATATGTTAACATTTACTTTGTAGTGGTCCATGTTTATCCTCCCTGTGGAGCTGTGAGCTTCAAAGGCCAAATCTATACATTGGTCTAAATCCTATCGGCTAGATTACGAGTTGTGCGTTAGAGGCTATGTGGTGCTAACAAGCAGTTTTTGCTCACCGCTCACTTACATGCAAAAAGCACTCATGTTACAAGTATAATTTTAATATTTATTGAACAACCTCATATTAGTTCAAGAACGGTGAGCATACATTAATTAAACATATATACCTACTTAAAACTATGGGGCACATTGTTAACCACATACACCTGAAGTAATGACATAGCATGAAATAATACAAATAAACATCTCTAGGTATAGCAAACCAAACAGTCTAGCTGACCTCAGCGGTCTAAATGAACAAGTCAGCGTGAGCTCCAGCTCAAGAAATATCCCAGAAACAAGTCTTGGATCATGTATGACCACAGCACTATGTTGCACTCTAGGTCTAAGTACTCACGTATCCTAGGCAAACAGTTCCAGGGTTCCGATATGGAGCTTGAAACACAGTGTGTATCCAAGCAAAGTAGCGTGATGTCAGAACATGGGAGGGATCAGCTCCTGTCTCGTTTACCAGTGACGTTTGTATACTACTACTAGCACTTCATTGGTGATTCTGGACACTTCCTAAGTGTCGATAATACCAGAACTCCTTAAACGTTTGTCTCAGTAGGAACATAGATAGATTATCATCACCCAAAAGGAAGCGATGTAGATGTTATGTAGGTGTCTGATGTCCAGACTTGTATTTCAGCCGCTCGCCACAGCCTGAATTTGCCATTTGCGGTAGGAGAATGGAGTTGTTCTCCTCTGGTTGCATAAGTGGAACTGTCACAACTAGCCGCATTTTACTCTTTCCAGCGTGCATCTAGGGGCCATGCATCGGCTTCACAGGTATCACTTTTACCAGAATACAGCAAAAACACTCCTTATCTTTGGATGCGGTTAAAGAACAGTGTCCCAAATTATCACCACTGGTACAGATTCATCAGTGACGGTATACAAGTGCACAAAATGCCAAAGCATGTTTCACCCCACACCAAACTTGTGCATACAGGGGCCTCATCAGGGCATCGCCTCTATCCAGGTAGCTCCACCTTTTATAGCACCTGGATTTCTGACAGGTTAGTGTCAGAAGTCCAAGAACCTCAAGAACTGACCATAGGGAATACTTCTTTTTAGGTGTTCAGGTTGGCTACTTTGAGCATGTAAGATGCTATTTGTTGCATTGGGTTTTCTAAAGTTCTCAGTAACAATACTTGGTCCTTCTTTTTTTAATTTTATGGTCCAAAAAGGATAACGCTTTCTTACTAGTCTGAAAGGTTAAAAATATCTTTTTATTATTCTTATTTAGGATAGAGACAAAGTCACTGACTTCTTCCGCTGTGCCATCCCATAGGATAAGCGCATCATCCACATAGCGGACCCACAACTGTACATGTTCCTCCAAAATATCACCATAATTGACAAAAACATCTAGCAACTCCCATGCCCCTAAATGTAGGCAGGCATAGGTTGGGGCACACACTGCCCCATTGCTGTCCCTCTCAATTGACGGTAACATTTCCCATCAAAGGAGAAAACATTATTTTCTAATATAAATTTCAATAGTGACAAGATGAAGTCAGCATGTTCTTTGAATTCAGAGCCCTTTGTCTCTAAAAATCCTCCAATAGCTTTTAACCCTACTGAGTATGAGATTGAAGAGTACAGGCTTTCTACATCTAGGGATGCCATCAGCATGGTTTGTTTTACTGTTATCCCATCTAGTTTTCTCAAAAGATCCGCAGTATCTTTTTTTGTTTTGTTTTTTTGTTTAAAAGTTTTTTATTGAGCTTGGAATATACAAGAAATTATCATGAGATTTTACATTCTTAACATATTACAAATGCAATAGATATTGAATTAACAATTTCAGAACCGCCGTCCAAGGTGATAAATGTCCTCTTGTTCCCACAGAGGGAAATCAATTAAACAGAAAGTACTTTTCTTTTCTCATTTTTTTAAAAGTACCAAAGCTCAGTTTTATATTTTCTATCAATAGTAAACAGTATTATAACAAAAATAACAACATAAGTCAAGCAAGGCTTCGAACATTTAAAGAGATTGTTACATCCAACAACCTTTTAACATACTCTGAATAGCTCTTACCGGCTAGCCTATCGGTTCAATATGTGACTGTACTTAGAATATATTGTTTTATACAGCTAAATGAACACAGTTAGGGGGGGGGGGATAGAGAAAGATGTAGAAGAAGAAAAAAAAAAGAAAGGGGGTGGAGAAGAGGGGAGTGGAAGTGGAGGTGCTGAGGAGGGCCACTCGGGGATGCCTATGTTCTATTGAGTGGGAGGGAGGTTCCAAAGTTCCATCAGCACCTCATTGATTTCTATTTTCCTGTTTTTCATGTATTGGTATCTTTCTATTTGAAATAGTGAAGAGACCTGTCCTCTCCGTGTTTCTAAAGTGGGGACTTTGCTGGATTTCCATTTCTGGGAAATAAGGGCCTTGGCACTGTTTAACATAATGTACATTAGGGATTTGTTTGATTTGTTTTGTAATTTAGGTACATCGATAAAGAAAAAGATACTAGGGTCAATATGCATTTGTATATGAAGTATGGTATTTATTTCAGAGACCACATTCGGCCAGAAGGTACCCAGCATGACCACCATATATGCATCATATCCACTTCCTCACCACAACCCCTCCAACACCAACCATTACTTATTTTATAGATGTTGTGTATTCTGGCAGGGGTTAGATACCACCTCACCAGAAATTTGAAATTCATTTCTATTATATTAGAAGAAATTGTGTCTTCTTTGTGGCTAAGGAAAACTCTGTCCCATTTCTCTCGACTGATCTGTCTGTCTAGATCCTTGGCCCATTTATAAGTGAAAGTAGGATATTCTGTGTCGCTATTCGTTAGTAGGATGTTGTAAATTTTTGACAAAATGTGTCTGGGTTGAGTCTGCATTGTACATAAGTTTTCAAATTTGGTGAAAGAGCGACTGAAGTCTTCCTGCACTTATGGGTTTGTAGGAAGTGTGCCAGTCATGTGTAGACGAACCAAAAGGGAGGGTGTTCCCCATCACTCCCCACAAGACCCTCCCTTTGTGCTAACTTGTTCCCTTCCATAATGTTTTTTAGAATAAAATCTTTAATGTGTGGAGAAGGGCTTTTTAAAGAAGGGTATCCCGAGGTCGGTAGGCCGGGGTTGCATCTATAAGGTGTCATAGGAGATTGTAAAGTAGATAGGTCGGTGGATGTTTTGAGGATCTTGTCCCATACTGTGAAAAACTCAGACCATAGTGGGTACTAAGAGACCTCAATAGGTCTTGACTTTGGGGAGACCCACGCCCAAATGCCCATGTTCTCCGAGTGTGAAATTGCCCTATCCACCTGGATCCATTTTTTGTCAACCGAGTTGTAGCACCATTCCACCAAGCACTGCAACAGTGATGCCTGCCTATATAGTTCAATGTTCGGTATGCCTAATCCCCCCCTAAGTCTAGGGAGGAACATTGTACTTTTTGGGATACACAGCCTAAGCTTTTGCCAGATGTATTGTGCTATAATGTTTTAAAGGCTCACAATATACTGTCTAGGTAATGGAATGGGCAATGTCTGTAGTATGTACAGGATACGGGGTAGGATATACATCTTGATTACCTGCACTCTGCCCAGCCAGATCATCTGTTTATTGCCCCAGCTGGACAAATTGGCAGTGATTTTGTCTTTTAAAGGGTTATAATTAGCCAAGAATAAGTCTTGGGGGTCTGCCGTTAGGAATAATAGAGAAGGGCCCAGACAGAATGTCATTTACCTTCACTTTGGCTGTGGGATTAGAGTATAAAGCGAAAATTTTGGATATGAAGGTGTTACTAATATTCATCTGGAGTAATACAGAGCCGAGAAAGTCCCAGCCTTCTTGGCCTCTGTAGAGACCAGTATCATAAGGGTTCGAGTATTTCGGGCATATGAGATTAATTGCAGGATGCAAAGTGTATTATCTTTTGCTTCTCTCCCTGGCACAAATCCGACTTGGTCCGGCGCCACTAGTTTAGTTAGAATCTTGTTGAGTCTATCTGAAAGAATACTTTACAATTTCACGTCCACGTTGAGTAAAGATATGGGCCTGAAGTTTTCCGGCTTTGTAGGGGGTTTACCTGGCTTACAAAGGACTGTGATGTATGCTTCCAGCATTTGTTTGGGGAAACCGCCAGCGTCATCAATGGTGTTAAATAACTGTATAACGTTGGGTATCAGACTTGCAGGAGAATACTTTGTAGTATTTAATTTCAAAACCATCTGGGCCCGGACTCTTCCCGGAAGGGGTGTTTTTTATAGCAAGCGAAATCTCTTCAGGAGTGATGGGGTTCTCAAGTGCTGTGGAGTCTAGTGTGTCAAGACGGGGTAAGTTTAAGTTGGAAGTGTAACCAAGTGGGTCCGATGAGACAGTCATATCTGAATTCTGGCTAGTGTTGTCCGTTGAATGCCTAATGTTATAAAGTGTCTCATAGTATTTTCTAAATGTTTCCGCGATGGCAAAGCTATAGTTTTTTTGTGTTCCCTTTGTTGTCTGTTAGTGAGTATATGTAGGATTTCAAGTGTTTGCGACAAAGTGATCTGGCTAAAAAAAAGCCCAACTTTGTTCCCGTGAGTGTAATAGTGCTGTTTAAGTGCCATGGCCTGTTTTTGTTGATCTAAATGTAAGAAGTCACTCAGATCTGTGCGAGCGTGAGTCAGCGAGTCTGTGAGGGCAGTGTCCTCTGGCTGTTGTTTATGTATTCTTTCTGCTTTTGCAAGCGTTTGTAATAAGTCATTATATTTCTCCTGGTGTATTTTATGTAGCCTGGCCTTATGCTTAATCAGTACGCCTCTGACCACGCATTTGTGGGCTTCCCAAACTATCGCCTCTGAGGTCTCGTCTACAGTGTTTAATTGAAATAGTCAGTGACCGTTTTCCCTATTTCCAATTTGACTATTGAGTCATCTAAAAGATGGTCATCTGGAATGGGACAAGAGGGGTTTCCGGTCACTCCAGAGTACACATCACCAGTGCGTGATCTAACCAGGTAATTGGTAAGATTCTGGCAATTTTGATTGTGGATAAGATCGTGGGGTCAACAAAGAAGTAATCTAAGCAGGAGTAGACTCGGTGAGGGTGCGAAAAGAAGGTATAGTCTTTTATGGTCTAAAATGTGATTTGAGAGTGTTCTCATGAAGGATATTTGAGCTTTGTTGGGGAAATTTGTGTTAACAATTGTGATGGGGCGCCCATAAAGTAACCCCTGCAGTATGATCAATCTGCCTTCAGAATCTTTGTCAATGTGAATTAGTTGAAATGGAATAGAGTGTTTAAACAAAATGCCAACCCCATTTTTTTTTGTTTGTCCCTGATGCAAAAAAGGCCAGTGGGTAGTCCTTATAGTGCCATTTTGGTTTCTGTCCCCTTTTGAAATGGGATTCTTGAATGAGAACTATATCTCCCCCTGTCTGTGAAAGTCCTTCACAACTATATTACGTTTTGTTGGGCTACTCAAGCCTTTGGTATTTATAGTTATAAATGTGAGTGTTTTATATGCCATGGATGGGGTAGGGACTGGGATTAGGAGAGAAAAAAAAAAGGAAAAAAGGAGAGCTAAAAGAAAATGAGTGAAACGAGAAGAAAAAAGGTAGTATCCGAAAGGGTTTACGGGAGATGGATTTATAGTCTAAGAGATGGGTGAGTGAATGAGGTAACTTGCGAGGGAAGGGAGGAGTGAACCTTTCCTCCCCAAGGGGTAATTTGGAATTTATTGAAATAGTAGGATATTAATATCTAGTTCCCGGTCATTTAAGTTTGTGCATTTAGGGTGCATGTGTCCATCGGTAAACGATGCTCTCATAATCGCAACAGTATGACCCATCCCTGGGTTCTGTAAATTTAAATAGTTACAGTAGCTGATTTACTGGGTGTAATGCTACCAATTTGTCTGTATATAGGTTAAGCACTCATATACTTAAAGGGCCACTGTAAGTAAATATTTTCTATGCCTGTTACTAACTAACTACCCCAAATACGCTTTTTATCAATAGCATTTCATTAACATATCTCTACCGTATATCAGAAATCTTGTCTGCAAATTTAATTGTTTTCCAAACCCACTCCGTGGGTATCCTTTGCTCTGTACCAATCCGTTTACAATACCTAGGTTTCAAAATGGCGCTTTAAACACAAAGTTATTGGTTTAAGTATTTTGAACATGCAGTGCTGAAAATAGTGGGCAGGATAACGTGACATCATTAGCGAAGAAAAGATATAACTTTTAGAAAGTTATGAAACTTCGTTTTGGAGAAAATATAGGTCAGTAGGTTTTAATTAATGTTTATTAACTTTAATATGTTAGTTGTTTAGCTTAAAAATTATAACAGAAAGTAATCCTTTAACAATGAATAATTATGAAGAGCTATATACAAATAGTGTGAAAACAGGTGGAGAACCGGTTGCAGAGGTAGGCCATTTGACTAGCATTTTTCCTATTGTGTGTTAATATTTCTTTACCCCTGTCAACAATGAACATAATCAAATGTTTAAGATGTCTTGTTATGGGGTGGGGGTCAAGGAGAGAGCAATACACTTAAGCATCTCTCTAATTGTGAATCTAGGCTAAGCGGTTGTGTCATTTACTAATGGACGCAAGTTCATGCTAACAGTGTGTCATGAGTCCGTCTGAGTAATGGTAGTCTTCAATAGTTATAATGTTCTGGGTAATGTCAACATTTTTATGTAAATAAATTGTGCACAAACATACAGAGCAAAAGATAAATATAGGAACCCAAAAACTCTTAAATTCAAGAACAGATTAAGAGCATACTGCGGTAGTCTCTGACCAACATTTTCTTTACAAAGTAAAACTTCATTATTTCCAATAACCTTTATCCTGCTTAACCCTCTGAGACATCTTGTTATAAACCAGTGGGGGGAACACCAAGGGATAAGTCACTTAAGTACTTTTCTGGTTGTAAGTTTTGACTAGATGGTTGTGTCGTATGTCGGCAGTCCCAGGTGTGAACTATCAGGGTGCCATATGCCGACCTGGTCTTGTCCTAGACTAATATCATGTCATGAACTCGTTTTGCGAGTTAGTAATATTATAGATCAAACATTTGTGAACATTAAAAACCTCCTGCAATGTCTTGCTGTAAAGTGAAAGAGGTATCGTCGAAAGGAATATCACTTGAGCGTTGGTCTAGGTATAGTTTTGGCTAAGTGGTTGTATCTATCGTGTGTGATCCTAAATATTCATTAACAGTGTTACCTGGGTCGGTCTGGCCTTTTTTTAGGCCAAAAACATAGGTACCTAAGGTAAGCCTGCATATATATAACATACAAATCATTACACATATTTGCAATATTTTATAAGTCTCTTAAGCCAGTCTCTAGAGGGGGAAAAAAAAACACATGTAAGTATAACAAAGTCTTACTGTATTCGGAAGTCCCTTAAGATGGAGTCTTTGGCGTAGCACCCAAAGGGTAACAAGAAGTGGTATAATAGATTAGAGGGTAGTATACGATACCTCATCCTGGAGTGGAAGTGGTGAGCTGATTACCATTGTTCGGGAACTGAATGTATAAATGTCCACAGCACTGTAAAAATATAAATTTCTTTTATTAGGACATCAAAGTTACAGCGACGTTTTGGGGTTAATACCCCTTAATCATGCATGATTAAGGGGTGTTAACCCCGAAACATCGCTGTAACTTTGATGTCCTAATAAAAGAAATTGATTTTTTTACAGTGCTGTGGACATTTACACATTTTGTACTACTTTTGGGTGAATGGGCAGATCACCTGTCTTCACGAGCACTGGATACAGATAGTGCTGTTCTAACGTCACAGTCTTGGATTGTTCTGGAACTGAAGGGCAGATCTTGTATTTTTGGGGTCTGCGTCAGGGAATGCGATTTTTAAGCCCAATTTTTCATTAAGCTTGTGAAGATCATCAGGTGAGTGGTACATTATGTTTTCTCCATTTTGTGTGATAATACTTACCGGGAAGCCCCAGCGGTATTGAATCCCTGCAGATCTAAATGCGTTAGTGATGAATCTATGTTCCCGTTGTTTTTGAAGAGTGGCCTGACTGATATCTGAGAATATCTGGATGGTAATGCCTGCATGAGTGATAGGGGATTTCGCCCTAGAATTCTTCACCACCTTCTCTTTGTCTAGGAAGTTTAAAAAGCAAACTAGAACATCTTGGGGTGGTGCTTTAGCTGCAGGCTTTGGCCTCAAGGCCCTGTGGGCTCTTTCTAAGGTCATCTCTGGCACAGTTGGAGTACCTTTAATTGAACAAAACAAGTCCTGCAGGCAACCCTGAAGGGCAGATGGTAGTATGGATTCTGGGATCCCCCTTATCCGTAGGTTGTTTCTTCTATTGCGGTTGTCGAGGTCTTCGACTTTATCAAGCAAAAAGCTGATAGTTTCTTTGTGATTATGTAATTGTTTAGTTGATTATTGCACATCATCACACAGCATCGTTTAGACACTTTCTGCTTGACCTGTGTGATATCTTTGCATAGTTCACCAAATAAGCCTCTGACCTCCTTAAGGACTTCTTGAATATCCTCTTTGGATGACAGAGTTTTAAGGTCTTCTCTGGTAATAAATGATCCGGCATCAGAGGGTGTTTCACTCGCCGATGCCTGGATCTGCTTTTTAAGGGGATCAGATCCAATTTCTATCTGAGGGTCCGCAGCTTTTAGATATTGGTTGAGAGTTGTGGATTTTAATGGCCTCTCCATTTTAGTTGCTCTCTTGCAGGGCATCACCCAGCAGCTGACACAATAAGCTCTTGATGTTAACAGAAGGTTAGGGATCCTGCTATGGTTATGCAAGGCCAAATAATCTCGTTTCATGAGATGTAGGGAAACCAGGATGCTAGAATATATGTGCAGTCTGTTTTCGCAAATAAGTATTTTCCCTGTTTCCTTTTTAAATAAAAAATACACATTCTATGATAGCCCAGGTATCTTCTCCTCTGAGCTGTTATATGTCAATGCAATTATAAATCATTCCTGCGCGGGCTGTAAGGAGACTGCTCCAAAGATAGTTATGTATAGCTGCCAGATCTCCTAACTGACTGTGGGTGGTTTTTTTTGGTTTTTTTAAAGTGCGCAACAGGCTTGTTAATTGGGTTAGGCCACTTCTTTCCCCCTTTGCATACCTTGTGTCTGCTCTACAATGAGCATTGAGGACGGTGGTCACTCTGCCTTCTACTGGGTATCTTGCCACCAGAGTAGTTTCAGCCATTATAGACCGGCTCGCACCTGGATGGGATTCCACTTCACAGAACCTGAGGCCTCTGCACACTAGTAGGAGGTATGGAGTCTAGTGAGTCCTGATGATATCCTCCGTGCTGGACCTTGTTGCAGAGCCTTTCCGGTACCTCCAGTCGCCGAATTTACAGTGTCCACTGCTGACCAGTTGTGTGGGATGACTAGCGGGCCCCTTTAGATGCCGCGTGTGTGTGCGCTGCGATCTGTTCTGAAGCAGTGTCCTCTGTGCTCCATGTCCGCACAAGCTGCGGTGTATAGCGAGGGTCCCGGGTCACTTAAAGGTATTCAGGGTGACCTGTGGAGTGCATTTAATGCAAGGAACTCGGCAATATAACCCCTAAGGGAGGAATTCAGTTACGGAGCCAGTTTGTTGGATTGAGAGCTTGCATTGTGTGGCTGTTTTAGGGACCCAGGTTTTGGAAGGGACTTTGACGAGGTACCTGGGCTTGTCCCATTTGGCCAAATGCGGTAATTTACCCTTCTATATTTGCTTTTAATCTTAGCTGAGAGCTTGTAAGTGAGTGCTGGACTTTCTCTGTGTATTGTATTAATTTGTTTTGTAATTTTCCCTATGGGCCTTGCACCCAGGCCTGTCTAGGGTTCACGGCCTTTGACTCTGGGGACAGCACAGCTTCCTGTGAGTGCCAGTGAGCACCCAGGGCTGAGCATGTTGCAGGGTCATTGGATGTGTACCCAGTCCAGTCTGAGAGTGCAGTCCCCTTCCTTGTTTTGTATATGTCTAGGGTGATTAAATAAGCCTGTGCACCCTTCAATTGTTCCCAGTTTGTTGGATTGAGAACTTGCATGGTGTGGCTGTTTTATGGACCCAAGTATTGGAAGGGACCTTGACGAGGTACCTGGGCTTGTCCCATTTGGCCAAATGCGGTAACTAACCCTTCTATTTTTGCTTTTAATCTTAGCTGAGAGCTTTTAAGTGAATGCTGGACTTCTCTGTGTGTTGTATTAATTTGTTTTGTAATTTTCCCTATGGGCCTTGCACCCAGGCCTGTCTGGGGTTGGACAGAACAGCTTCCTGTGAGTGCCAGTGAGCACCCAGGGCTGAGCATGTTGCAGGGTCATGAGATGTGTACCCAGTCCAGTCTGAGAGTGCAGTCTCCTTCCGTGTTTTGTATGTGTCTAGGGTGATTACATAAGCCTGTGCACCCTTCACTTGTTCCCAGTTTGTTGGATTGAGAGCTTGCATTGTGTGACTGTTTTAGGGACCCAGGTTTTGGAAGGGACCTTGACGAGGTACCTGGGCTTGTCCCATTTGGCCAAATACAGTAACTAACCCTTACATTTTTGCTTTTAATCTTAGTTGAGAGCTTGTAAGTGAGTGCTGGGCTTTCTCTGTGTCTTTTATATATATATATATATATATATATATATATATATATATATATATATATATATACACCCCAATTTCCTTTATCCTTTCAAATAATAAAACGCTGCACTCACCGGCCTAGAAGAAAAAAATGGCACCTTTTTCAATGGGTGATCAATCTGTATCCAAGAGTTCTCTAACAAACACACCTGTTCCCTAATAAACCCCACTGTGCTTTAACTTCCGGTTCAGCAACTCTAATGCAGCCCTCCCACATCACTGATGAAAAGTCTTTCATCTTACGATCACTGATGACACCTCTCTCATCATATGATCAGGGCACATGGCTAATTAACATAGCCAGTCCCCTAGTGATGAAAAATCCAACTACGTCACAGTGCAATCATCTCACTGAGGTTAGGACACACAACAGAGTAACTGATACCGGAGATCAACTCATCCTAAATAAAAACACTATACATAGAACACACTCAACTAGCTAATCTATGTAATTCAGATTAGACTACTAAAGATTCTAAATTAAAAGTTAAAAAGAGCACCTGACCAGTAGTATCTAATTCACTTTGTGTTCATTGCCATATGGTAGAAACGTATAAGGTGGAATATACACTCATTAATTGAAGAAGCCCATGTCATTAGTATAAAGGCATTGAATATTGTTTTCCGAGGTAGTGATCTGCTATCATGACTAGTGCCAGATAAGACCTAGACTGACCAGTCATAGAAAGATCCAGCTACAAGAACACATTATAATCCATCTCACTGAGGTAAATCCATGAAGCCTCAACCTGTCCTACAGGTTGAGGCTTCATGGATTTACCGATTGGATACTCTAACACCCAGAAGATTGAATGTACAACTGGATTATAATGTGTTCTTGTAGCTGGATCTTTCTATGACTGGTCGGTCTAGGTGTTATCTGGCACTACTCATGATAGCAGATCACTAGAGAATCTACAGCACTATATGGCAGCAGCTTTGCAATAATGTTATACATTAGCAGGAGCACTAGATGGCAGCACTATTTCCTGTCATGTAGTGCTTTATGCAGGTGCACGCTACCTACCTAGATATCCCTTCAACAAAGAGTAACATAAGAAGGAAGCAAATTTGATAATAGAAGTAAATTGGAAACTTTTTCTAAAATTGTATTATCTATCTAAATAATGAAAGAACATTTTTGGGTTTAATGTCCCTTTAATTTCATAATTATCATGTTTTTTTATTCAGAACTCTGGCATTATTGTTTGTAAGTTAAATCGTTTCTGGTTAAGGAGGTAATGTGCATGCCCTGTTGGCAAATTATTTTACATTATTAGATAAAACAGGTTTGTTGCATATAACCTTCTTTACTATTGTACCTTATTACATTGTAGCTTCTGTCTATTTAGCACATACAAATGTTGTGGGAGAGCCCTAAGCAATTCTTATGTAATAAACCCTTGTGGCTTTGTGTACTATCCCTGACTGCCAATGTATTGCTTCCTGTAAATGTAAGTTGTTTTCCTCTGGGTCTCTCTAAAACCCAGTTGTCAAGGTCTGATGAAATCACCTCACCACATTGTAAGAATCTGCAACCAAAAGCAATTCAGAATATGATTTATGTAGTGTGAGTAATTGATCTATAATCTATCTATCTATCTATCTGTCTCTAACTATCTATCTATCTATCTATCTATCTATCTTTATCTGTCTATTTAATTTATGATTTGTGAAGTGTGAAACTGAGTGATTTATCTATCATCTATCTATCTGTCTGTCTATCTGTCTCTATCTATCTATCTATCTATCTATCTATCTATCCATCTATCTATCTATCTTTATCTGTCTATTTAATTTATGATTTGTGAAGTGTGAAACTTAGTGATTTATCTATCATCTATCTGTCTGTCTTTATCTATCTGTCTGTATCTATCTATCTATCTATCTATCTATTTGTCTCTATCTATCTATCTATCTATCTATCTATCATCTATCTATATCTATATATCTATCTATCTATCTATCTATATGACTGTCTATTTTTCTATCTGTCTATATCTATCTCTATATATAGCTTTCTATATCTATCTATCTATCTATCTATCTATCTATCTATAATATCTATCACAACATACAAGTGGGGTAAAACACTCTCACAGGTTAAATGCCAGGGTGTCCAGCCTTAAAGGGACAGTCTACTCCAATATGTTTATTGTTTTAAACGATAGATAATCTCTTTATTTCCCATTCCCAGCACTGTTATATTAATGCACTTTTTACCTCTGTGATTACCTTGTATCTAAGGCTTTGCAGACTGCCCCCCTTATCTTAGCGCTGCGGAATCTGTTGGCGCTCTAAAAATTCCCTAATAATAATAATAATAATAATATCTCAGGATTATATTCACTTGTATTTTAGACAATTAGTGCTGACTCATGAATAACTCGACGGGAGTGAGCACATTGTTATCTATATGGCACTTATGAACTAGGCTTATCTGGCTGTGCAAAGATATAAAAAGTGCATAAGATAAGAGGTGGCCTGCAGAAGCTTAGAAACAGGCAGACATTTAGAGGTTTAAAGATTATAAAGTATATTAATATAACAATGTTGGCTGTTCAAAGCTGGTGAATGGGTAGTAAAGGCAAGAAATATGTCAGTGTAGACTGTCCCTTTAAAGGGTACAAAATTTGTTGTAACTCCTAATTAACAATTGTAAGTATGGATATGTGCATGTGCTCACATGATTCTTTAATAAAAAAAATAAAAAAAAATATATATATGAAGTTTCTGCCCTCTCACCTCACTACCTGTCCCCTTGACCCCATCCCCTCACAACTACTCGCCTCCCTCTCTTCTACTCTTACCCCTATACTCACACACATCTTCAACCTCTCCCTCAGCACTGGTATAGATCCCACATCTCTTAAATATGCATTAGTCACACCTATCCTCAAAAAACCTTCTCTCGATCCAACCTCACCATCCAACTACCGCCCTATTTCCCTACTGCCTCTTGCCTCAAAACTTCTTGAAAAGCTAGTATATGCTCGTCTATCCCATTTCCTTACATTAAACTCCCTCCTTGACCCATTGCAATCTCGATTTCGCCCCCTTCACTCAACAGAGACAGCAATTGTTAAGGTTACCAACAACCTACTTACAGCAAACTCAAAAGGCCACTTCTCTCTACTTATCCTCCTTGATCTGCCTGCAGCCTTTGATACTGTCAACCACCCTTTTTTGCTCCATACCCTACAATCATTCGGCATCTGTGACACAGCTCTCTTGGTTCTTCTTCCTATCTGTTTAACCGTACCTTTAGTGTAGCCTTCTCTGGGGTATCCTCTCCCCCGTTACCTCTTTCTGTTGGGGAACCGCAAGGCTCTGTCCTCGGTCCCCTTCTCTTCTCAATCTACACGTCCTCACTAGGTTCCTTAATAAAGTCCCACGGGTTTCATTATCATTTGTATGCCGACGAAACCCAAATCTACCTCTCTGCACCAGAACTATCTCCTTCCTGGCTAACCCATGTCACTAACTGTCTCTCTCATATCTCATCTTGGATGTCCTCTCACTACCTCAAGCTAAATTTCTCCAAAACTGAGCTCCTTATTTCCCCCCCTTCTTCCAAAATCTCCACCACCCATGTCTCTATAACTGTTGACCACTCTATCATTACCCCAACCTCACATGCCGATGTCTTGGGGTCACACTTGACTCAGATCTTTCTTTCACTCCTCACATTCAGTCCTTGGCTAAAGCCTGCCCCTTTCACCTTAAAAACATTAGAAATTAGACATTTCCTTACACAAGACACAACAAAGATTTGAATTCACTCTCTCATCCTGTCCCGCCTCGATTACTGCAACTCTATCCTCTCTGGTCTCCCTAGCTGCCGCCTAGCTCCTTTACAATCCATAATGAATGCCTCTGCCAGGCTCATCTTCCTTGCATGTCTCTCTTCATCTGCCGCACCTCTCTGCCAATCCCTTCACTGGCTTCCTCTTGCCTCCAGGATTAAACACAAAATTCTCACTCTGACACACAAAGCCCTCAATTGCACTGCTCCCCCCTACATCTCAGACCTTGTCTCTAGATACTCTCCCTCCCGTACCCTTCGCTCTGCTCATAATCTCCTCCTCTTGTGTTACCTTCTCACATTCTAGTCTACAAGATTTCTCAAGACCGGCTCCCATCTTATGGAACTCTCTGACTCGCTCCACAAGAATTTCCCCTAGTTTTAAAAGCTACAAGTGCTCCCTGAAGACTTTACTATTCAGGGACTCTTACAACCTACACTAACCTTCCTATCTCCACTGCTATCCCCAAAAACCCCATAGCATGTAAGCCTATGAGCCCAGCTGTTTATAGTTCACCTTCAAAAGAGCCAACTACATCAGTGCAACTCTCGGCAGGACCCTCTCTCCCCATTTGATCCCTGTAATCGTTTTTTATATACCACCCATGTTTATAGCTCTGCGGAACCAGTTGGCGCTCTACAAATACCTTATAATAATAATAAAATAAAATAAATAATATTGTAGGTAAATCATTCAAATATTGTGAAAACTTAGCTCCAATCCAACCTCCCGATATTTCTTGCTGCACCAATACAAACTCATCTTGTGTGTTTAATTGTGTGTCAGTATGTGTGTGTCTGTGTGTGTCAGTCTTTGTGAGTGTCTGTGTGTGTCAGTATGTGTGAGTAACAGTGTATGTGACAGTGTGTGTATGTACCAATGTATCTGTGTGTGTAAGTCTGAATGTGGCTGTGCAATGTATCTGAGTGCATATAATAAATGTATGATAGTGTATTAAAGGGACAGGAAACCCCAAATTTTTCATGATATGGATAAAACATAAAATTTTAAACAACTTTCCAATTTATTTCTATTATCAAATTTGCTTCATTCTATTGTAATTATTTGCTGAAGAAACAGCATTGCACTACTGGCAACTAGCTGAACACATCTAGTTAGCCAATCACAAGAGACAAGTGTGTGCAGGCACCAATCAGCAGCTAACTTCCACTTGTTAAGGATATGTGCATATTCTTTATCAAAAAGGTGTACGAAGAGAAAAAACAGAACAAAAAGTTAATTTAAAAGTGACTTAAAATTGCATGCTCTATCTGAATCTTGCAGGTTTAATTATGAGATTCCTATCCCTTTAAAGTTTAGCATATAGTAACTTCAAAATGTATAGAGCACGAGCACTCGTAAACTAGGACTAGTAGTATTTTGGGATCATTTTCAACCCCTGATATATATAGACGCCCACCCCAGCCCTCCTCACTGCCATAACTCATAGCCATCTACTTTTTGCCTAAGTTATATGGAGCTTTTATTCAGAAACTGTAAATAAATACTCACTTTGTTTTGAGCTTTTTGCCTGGACCTCTTGTTCTTGTATGTATGTATATATATATATATATATATATATATATATATATATATATATATATATATATTGGTATATTTCACATTTCTGCGGACTCCCATGAATATAATGGTACCATTTTTAAAGCACATCAATATATTTCTGTTCTAAATGGAAACTTATTTGCAATAAACTTAAATTAACCAAAATGCTTCTATTAAAAGCTATGCACACAAACGGCTAGATTTAGACTTTGGCGTTAGCCGTCAAAAGCAGCGTTAAGGGGTTCTAACGCTGCTTTTTACCGCCCGCTGGTATTTAGGGCGCGATCCGATATACGGCGTAGTTTGCGGCGCAAGCGAGGGAACCCGCGTCGCCCGCAGTTTCAGCTCGCAACTCGAGCTATCCCATATACGGCGCCATCAGATGCTAACGTGCCGTAAGTCGGATAAACCAGTGATGTCCAAAAATCTGCGCAAGTACAAATTTCTGGCGTCGCCAGTGACTTACGGCACATTAGAAACTGCCGGCGCCTACAAAACCTGGCTAAAGTCTAAATCACCCGCACTGTCTAACACGCCTCCCTAACATAGCCCGACACGTCTAACCCTCTATCCGCTATCCCCCCTCACTATCCTAACAATAAAATATGTATTAACCCCTAAACCGCCGCTCCCGGAGCCCGCCGCTACCTAATAAAGTTATTAACCCCTAAACCGCCGCCAGCTATATTAAATCTATAACCCCCTAAAGTGAGCCCCTAACACCGCCGCCATCTACCTTACCTACCCCCTAAAGTGAGCCCCTACCCCGCCGCTATCTATTTTAAAATTATTAACCCCTAATCTAACCCCCCTACCCCGCCGCCATCTATATTAAATTATTTAAGCCCTAAAATACTAAACTATCCCTACCACTAAACCTAAATCTAACCCTACAAATAGCCCTGAAAAGGGCTTTTTGCGTGGCATTGCCCCAAAGTAACAGCTCTTTTGCCAGCCCTTAAAAGGGCTTTTTGCGGGGCATGCCCCAAAGAATTCAGCTCTTTTGCCAGCCCTTAAAAGGGCTTTTGGCGGGGCTTTGTCACAAAGTAAACTGCTCTTTTGCCAACAATCTACATCCCCCTACACTGCGGTCACCTATAATAAATGTATTAACCCCTAATCTAATCCCCCTACACCGCCGCCACCTATATTAAACACATTAACCCCTAATCTACATCCCCCTACACCGCGGCCACCTATAATAAATGTATTAACCCCTAATCTAATCCCCCTACACCGCCGCCAGCTATATTAACTATATTAACCCTAATTATATTAGGGTTAATATAGTTAATATAGTTATTATATTATATATATTAACTTATTAACTATATTAACCCTAATTATATTAGGGTTAATATAGTTAATATCGTTATTATATATATATATATATATATATATATATATATATATATATATATATATATATTAAGTATAATAACCCTATCTAACTCTAACATCCTAACTAAACTCTTATTAAAATAAATCTAATATTAATATTATTAATTAAAATATTCCTATTTAAATCTAAATACTTACCTATAAAATAAACCCTAAGATAGCTACAATATAATTAATAATTACATTATAGCTATGTTAGGGTTTATATTTATTTTACAGGTAAATTGTTAATTATTTTAACTAGGTATAATAGCTATTAAAAGAGCAGTTTTCTTTGGGGCATGCCCCCACAAAAGGCCCTCTTAAGGGCTGGTAAGGTAAAAGAGCTTTGAACTTTTTTTAATTTAGAATAGGGTAGGGAATTTTTTTATTTTGGGGGGCTTTATTATTTTATTAGGGGGCTGTAATCTTTTTTTAATTTTTTGTAATTTAGTGTCTGTTTTTTTTTGTAATTTAGTTTAGTTTATTTAATTGTATTTTTAGATAGATATTTGTAGTTTATTTAATTTATTGATAGTGTAGGTGTATTTGTAACTTAGGTTAGGATTTATTTTACAGGTAATTGGGTAATTATTTTAACTAGGTAGCTATTAAATAGTTAATAAATATTTAATAGCTATTATACCTAGTTAAAATAATTAACAATTTACCTGTAAAATAAATATAAACCCTAACATAGCTACAATGTAATTATTAATTATATTGTAGCTATCTTAGGGTTTATTTTATAGGTAAGTATTTAGATTTAAATAGGAATATTTTAGTTTATAATATGAATTAGATTTATTTAATAAGAATTTAGTTAGGGGTGTTAGGGTTAGATAGAGTTAATATAGTTTATATAAATACTATAGTAACTATATTAACTATATTAACCCTAATATAATTAGGGTTAATATAGTTAATATATATAATGTAATAACTATATTAACTATAATATACTTAGGGTTAATATAGATAATATAGCTGGCGGCGGGGTAGGTAGATTAAATTAGGGGTTAATAATTTTAATATAGATGGCGGCAGTGTAAGGGGCTTACATTAGGGGTTAATACTATTAATATAGGTGGCGGTGGTGTAGGGAGGGCAGGTTATAGGGCAAAAGAGCTGTTTACTTTGGGGCAAAGCCCCGCAAAAGGCCCTTTTAAGGGCTGGTAATAGAGATAATTATTTTAGGGGGATTAGATTAGGGGTTAATAATATTAATATAGCTGGCGGCGGTATAGGGGGATTAGATTAGGGGTTAATATTTTTTATATAGGTGGCGGCGGTGTAAGGGGTCAGATTAGGGTATAGATAAGGTAGATGGCGGCGGTGTAAGGGGTTCACATTAGGGGATAGATCAGTTAGATGGTGGCGGTTATAGGGGCTCACAGTAGGGGGTTAGTTTATGTAGATGGCGGTGGGGTCCGTGAGCGGCGGTTTAGGGGTTAAATACTTTATTAGGGATTGCGGCGGGGGATCGCAGTTGACAGGGAGATAGACATTGCGCATGCGTTAGGTGTTAGGTTTTATTTAGCAGCTAGTTTAGAGAGTTACGGGGCTCCAATACTCAGCGTAAGGCTTCTTACGGCTGCTTTTTGTGGCGAGGTGAAAATGGAGTAAGATTTCTCCATTTTCGCCACGTAAGTCCTTACGCTGTATATTGGATACCAAACTGCGCGGGTTTGGTATACCTGCCTATGGCCCAAAAAACTACGGGCGACGGCAGAAATATACGCGCGTAACTTCTAGGTTACGCCGTATATAGGATACCAAACCTGTGCAAATATTGGCGTCGCCAGCTTTTGCGGGCGGCGATTTTTATCGGATCGACCCCTTAGAGTCAGCCAGGAAAGGGTCTAACGCTCACTTCCCTACCGCAACTCCAGGCTACCGCAGATCCCCTTACGCCAATTGCGTATCTTATCTTTTCTATGGGAACTGCCTAACACCGGTATTTGGAGTTTTGGAACAAGTGAGCGGTAGACCCTCTACCGGCAAGACTCCTACCGCCAAAAAAAGTCAGTAGTTAAGAGCTTTATGGGCTAACGCATGAATATAAAGCTCTTAACTACTGTGCTACAAAGTACACCCATAAACTACCTATGTACCCCTAAACCGAGGCCCCCCGAAATCGCCGCCACTATAATAAAAAAATGTAACCCCTAATCTGCAGACCGGACACCGCCGCCACCTACATTATAGCTATGAACCCCAAATCTGCTGCCCCTAACACCTACATTATATTTATTACCCCCTAATCTGCCCCCCCCAACGTCGGCGCTACATAACTACACTTATTAACCATTAATCTGCCGACCGGACCTCGCCGCCACTATAATAAATGTATTAACCCCTAAACCGCCGCACTCCCGCCTCACAAACACTAGAATAAATAGTATTAACCCCTAATCTGCCCTCCCTAACATCGCCGCCACCTACCTACAATTTTTAACCCCTAATCTCCCGCCCGCAATGTCGCTGCTACTATAATAAAATTATTAACTCCTAAACCTAACTCTAACTCTAACACCCCTTAACATAAATATAAATTAAATTAAACGAAATTATATTCCTAAAATTAAATAAATTAATCCTATTTAAAACTAAATACTTACCTATAAAATAAACCCTAATATAGCTACAATATAACTAATAGTTACATTGTAGCTTAGGTTTTATTTTTATTTTACAGGTAAGTTTGTATTTATTTTAACTAGGTAGACTAGTTAGTAAATAGTCATTAACTATTTACTAGCTACCTAGTTAAAATAAATACAAATTTACCTGTAAAATAAAACCTAACCTGTCTTACACTAACACCTAACATTACACTACAATTAAATCAATTACATTAATTAAATACAATTAACTAAATCACAAAAAAAATTAAACACTAAATTACACAAAATAAAAAAGAAATTATCAAATATTTAAACTAATTACACCTAATCTAATAGCCCTATCAAAATAAAAAAAGCCCCCCCCCAAAATAAAAAAACCCTAGCCTAAACTAAACTGCCAATAGCCCTTAAATGGGCCTTTTGTGGGGCATTGCCCCAAAGAAATCAGCTCTTTTACCTGAAAACAAAAATACAAACAACCCCCAACAGTAAAACCCACCACCCACACAACCAAACCCCACAAATAAAATCCTATCTAAAAAACCTAAGCTCCCCATTGCCCTGAAAGGGGCATTTGGATGGGCATTGCCCTTAAAAGGGCATTTAGCTCTTTTCCATTGCCCAAAGTCCCTAATCTAAAAATAAAACCACCCAATAAACCCTTAAAAAAACCTAACACTAACTCCGAAGATCCACTTACAGTTTTTGATGACCGGACATCCATCCTCATCAAGCCAGGAGAAGTCTTCATCCAAGCGGGCAGACGTCCTCAACAAAGCCGGGAGCAGTCTTCATCCAAGCGGCAAGAAGTGGTCCTCCAGGCAGGCAGAAGTCTTCATCCAGACGGCATTTTCTATCTTCATCCTTCAGCCAATAAAATGCAAGCTCAATCCTATTGGCTGATTGCATCAGGCAATAGATTTTTTCAACTTTAATTCCAATCGGAATTCAAGCAACGCCATCTTGGATGACGTCCCTTAAAGGAACCTTCAATCTTCAGTAGCCGTCGAAAGAAGAGGATGCTCCGCGCCAGATGTCTTGAAGATGGAGCCGCTCCGCGTCGGAAGGATGAAGATAGAAGATGCCGTCTGGATGAAGACTTCTGTCCGCCTGGAGGACCAGTTCTTGCCACTTGGATGAAGACTTCTCCCGGCTTCGTTGAGGACTTCTGCCCGCTTGGATGAAGACTTCTCCCAGCTTGATAAAGATGGAGGTACGGTCTTCAAAAACTGTAAGTGGATCTTCGGGGGTTAGTGTTAGGTTTTTTTAAGGGTTTATTGGGCGGGTTTTATTTTTAGATTAGGGACTTTGGACAATGGAAAAGAGCTAAATGCCCTTTTAAGGGCAATGCCCATCCAAATGCCCTTTTCAGGGCAATGGGGAGCTTAGGTTTTTTAGATAGGATTTTATTTTGGGGGGTTTGGTTGTGTGGGTGGTGGGTTTTACTGTTTGGGGGTTGTTTGTATTTTTTTTTACAGGTAAAAGAACTGATTTCTTTGGGGCAATGCCCCGCAAAAGGCCCATTTAAGGGCTATTGGCAGTTTAGTTTAGGCTATGGGTTTTTTTATTTTGGGGGACTTTTTTATTTTGATAGGGCTATTAGATTAGGTGTAATTAGTTTAAATATTTGATCATTTCTTTTTTATTTTGTGTAATTTAGTGTTTGTTTTTTGTAATTTAGTTAATTGTATTTAATTAATGTAATTGACTTAATTGTAGTGTAATGTAAGACAGGTTAGGTTTTATTTTACAGGTAAATTTGTATTTATTTTAACTAGGTAGTTAGTAAATAGTTAATAACTATTTACTAACTAGTCTACCTAGTTAAAATAAATACAAACTTAGCAGTGAAATAAAAATAAAACCTAAGATAGCTACAATAGTTAGTTATATTGTAGCTAGCTTAGGTTTTATTTTATAGGTAAGTATTTAGTTTTAATTAGACCGCTGCTTCATAACTGGTGTTTCTGGCGAGCCTTCGGGGCTTCAAGCTACTTACGGAGCCTCATAGATATGCCCCTTTGGATTTATTACACCTTTAAACCACTTTCACACTCTTTGCATGGCACTGAACAATGAAATACGAAGAGTAACTCACAACGCACAATTCTGTTTAAAGGGACACTAAAAGCAAAATTAAACTTTCAATATTCAGACAGAGCATACAATTATAAGTAACTTTTCAAATTATCTCCATTATCAAAAAGTGCACATTCTTGTTATATACTCCTACTGAGCATGTGCAAGAGTGTACGTCTATGCATTTTGTGATTGGCTGATGGCTGTCAAATGATATAGGGGGGAGGAAGAAAGTTAACTTTGAAATTTGCCAGAAAAAAAAACTACTTAATTGAAGGTCTTATTATTATGTATTTGTTATTTACATGTAATTCTGTTGTATTTAACGGTCCTTTAACAAACTGTGGCTGTATTAAATCTAATTTAATCTGCTTTATGTGACACTAAACAATGGAATACTACATTTCAAACATAAATCCTCTTCTGTCTTCAGTTAAAACCCTTAACGTGGAAAAACTGTGCTCGATACAATGCAATTAGGATTGCTGCTGAAAAACAGTAAAAATAACAACAGAGAATATATATATACAAATATATATATAGATCTCAGAGGTGGCGTAAGTGAATGCTGCTTCCCAAAGAACTCGGTGTAATAATGGATAGTGGTATAAATATACCTATGGATATCTAAAAAATGCTAACAGTGGCCTGCAGTGAATTACTACAAACAAGTATTACTAAAATTGTGTAATATAATGTACTATATGTGATCTGTGTGTGTGGTTATAAATACGGTCACAGATACGAAGGGAAATATATAAGATATAAGAGGTTAACAATTTATTAATTAATAGATATGGAATTATATCATCGATAAAATAAGACACCGGTGTCAAAGTACAATCAATCGGCTAGATTACGAGTTGTGCGTTAGCCTTAAAAAGCATCGTTGAGAGGTCCCAACGCTGCTTTTTTCCTAACGCTGGTATTACGAGTCTTGCAGGTACAGGTGTACCGCTCAATTTTTTGGTCAGACTTGAAAAAACGCAAATCCATTTACGACAATTGCGTATCCTATATTTTCAATGAGACTTGCATAAAGCCGGTATTACGAGTCTTCCAAAAAGTGAGCGGTACAGCCTCTCCTGTCAAGACTGATACCGCATTTAAAAGTCAGTAGTTAAGAGTTTTATGGGCTAACGCCATAGCATAAAACTCTTAACTAAAGTGCTAAAAAGTACACTAACACCCATAAACTACCTATTAACCCCTAAACCGAGCCCCCCCCCACATCGCAAAATTTTTTAATCCCTAATCTGCTGAACCAGACATCGCCTCCACTATAATAAATATATTAACCCCTAAATCGCCGCCCTCCCACTAGTTAAATATTATTAACTCCTAATCTGCCGTCCACAACGTCGCTGCAACTATATTAAATGTGTTAACCCCTAAATCTAACCATAGCCCCCCTAACTTAAATATAATTTAAATAAATCTAAATAAAATTACTACAATTCACTAAATAATTCCTATTTAAAACTAAATACTTACAGATAAAATAAACCATAAGCTAGCTACAATATAACTAATAGTTACATTGTAGCTAGTTTAGGGTTTATTTTTATTTTACAGGCAACTTTGTATTTATTTTAACTAGGTGCAATAGTTATTAAATAGTTATTAACTATTTAATATCTACCTAGTTAAAATAAATTCAAATTTACCTGTAAAATAAATCCTAACCTAAGTTACAATTACACCTAATACTACACTATAATTAAATTAATTACCTAAACTAAATACAATTAAATACAATTTAAATAAATTATCTAAAGTACAAAAAAACCCCACTAAATTACAGAACATAATAAAATAATTACAAGTTTTTTAAACTAATTACACCTACTCTAATCCCCCTAGCAAAATAAAAAAGCCCCGCAAAATAATAAAAAGCCCTACCCTATACTAAATTACAAATAGCCCTTAAAAGGGCCTTTTGCGGGGCATTGCCCCAAAGTAATCAGCTCTTTTACCTGTAAAAAAAAGTACAATACCCACCCAACATTAAAACCCACCACCCACACACCCAACCCTACTCTAAAACCCACCCAATAACCCCTTAATAAAACCTAACACTAACCCCTTGAAGATCACCCTACCTTGAGAAGTCTTCACCCAACCGGGCTGAAGTCCTCAACGAAGCCGGGCAAAGTGGTCCTCCAGACGGGCAGAAGTCTTCATTGAAGCTGGGAAGAAGAGGTCCTCCAGACTGGCAGAAGTCTTAATTCAGGCGGATTACCTTAATTCAAGGGACGCCATTTAAAGGAACCTTCATTCTTCAGTTGGACTTTTTTAGTTGGACCGTTCTTCAGTTGGACCGTTTTATTAAGGGGGTATTGGGTGGGTTTTAGAGGGTTGGGTGTGTGGGTGGTGGGTTTTAATGTTGGGGGGGTATTGTACTTTTTTTTACAGGTAAAAGAGCTGATTACTTTTTGGCAATGCCCCGCAAAAGGCCCTTTTAAGGGCTTTTTGTAATTTAGTATAGGGTAGGGCTTTTTATTATTTTGGGGGGATTTTTTATTTTATTTTTTATTAGGGGGATTAGATTAGGTGCAATTAATTTAAAAAACTTGTAATTATTTTATTATTTTCTGTAATTTAGTGTTGTTTTTTTTTCGTACTTTAGATAATTTATTTAAATTGTATTTAATTGTATTTAGTTTAGGTAATTCATTATAGTGTAGTGTTAGGTGTAATTGTAACTTAGGTTAGGATTTATTTTACTGTTAAATTTGAATTTAATTTAACTAGGTAGCTATTAAATAGTTAATAACTATTTAGTAGCTATTCCACCTAGTTAAAATAAATACAAAGTTGCCTGTAAAATAAAAATAAACCCTAAGCTAGCTACAATGTAACTATTAGTTATATTGTAGCTAGCTTAGGGTTTATTTTTTAGGTAAGTATTTAGTTTTAAATAGGAATTATTTAGTTAATGATAGTAATATTTATTTAGATTTGTTTAAATTATATTTAAGTTAGGGGGGTTAGGGTTAGACTTAGATTTAGAGGTTAATAACTTTATTATAGTGGTGGCGACTTTGGGGGCGGCAGATGAGGGGTTAATAAATAAAATGTAGGTGTCGGCGATGTTAGGGGCAGTAAATTAGGGGTTCATAAGTATAATGTAGGTGGTGGCGGTGTCCGGAGGGGCAGATTAGGGGTTAATAATATTATGCAGGTGTCGGTGATGTCGGGGGGGCGGATTAGGGGTTAATAAGTGTAAGATTAGGGGTGTTTAGACTCGGGGTTCATGTTAGGGTGTTAGGTGTAGACATTAAAAATATTTCCCCATAGGAATCAATGGGGCTACGTTAGGAGCTTTACGCTGCTTTTTGCAGGTGTTATTTTTTTTTTCAGCCGGCTCTGCCCCATTGATTCCTATGGGCAAATCGTGCACGAGCACGTTTTGCCAGCTCACCGCTACCATAAGCAGCGCTGGTATTGAGGTGAGATGTGGAGCAAAATTTTGCTCTCTGCTCACTTTTCTGCGGCTAACACTGGGTTACTAAAAACCTGTAATACCAGCGTTGTCTGTAGGTGAGCGGTGAGGGAAAACTGCTCGTTAGCACCACACACCATTACCGACAAAACTCGTAATCTAGGTGAATGTTTGCTAAAATGTAACAGAATAAAGCTAAAATGTATATACGTATATATACACAGCTAAAATATAAAATGGCTAAACATAAAAGCACATCGTATATCTAGGATAATACAATAAAATATTATGTAGACCTGAGACAATATAGCGTCTGAGACAATAACGACCAAGGGTGTATATATAACACTGATATGGTTCCCAATCATATATTACACCGAGTTCTTTGGGAAGCAACATTCACTTGCGCCACCTCTGAGATCTATATATATATTTGCATATATAAATATATATATATATACTGTATGTTCTCTGTTGTTATTGTTTTTTAATTGTCTTGGGGATAAACATTTTTTCAGGTGTGCAGTATTCCCTTTTGTCCAGGACTGTTATATCACATCCTTTGTCTCAAAAAACAGTAATAACTTTTGTTAGAAGCATTTTTGCTAATCGAAGGATATTCCAAAAATGTTTCTACTTAAAACTTAAATTTGCCAATGCGCATTTAAATTTTGACCTTTTATTTCTATTTTTTCATTGTTGAGAAAGCACTACTTTTTGGTTTGGTGAGATTTATATCAGTAATCAAGAAAAACACTCAGGAAATTAGTTTCTTTTAGAGGAACATGGCTGCAACTTATTGTCTACAACGGATTTTAGCAGTTCTCATAAGGTAAATCGTGAAACTCTAGGTGAAGAGGTTTACCGCATTGCAATAATGTAGCTGCAGAAATGATGCCAAAACTCACAAACCTCACTATAAAGAACGAGGATTGTCTTTGTGCAATTTCAATTACTGAAAGAAAATGGTGACAGAAGGTTCTTGATATTATAAATTGTGTTTATTCAAAACATGATTTTGTACCATTTTCACCAACAAACAAGACAGAACAGCAAACAGTTAAATCCCGTTTATGAAGACAAAAGTACTGAAATCACGAAAATGGACGTATGAATAAAAAAAAAACATTTTCAGGATGCCATTACTACACGCCACTTCTAGATGTTCATGGTTTCCGTTTTCTCACAATTCCTGCAGATCTCGTTAGCTGTACGGGATATCACATATAAAATACATATGTAAATTTGCGTTCTGCCACCTACAGATGGACTATACAATAATGATGCATAGAGATTTAATGAAGCTAGACCATAAATGCAAATACAGAGTTAAATGTCGTCTTGCCATTTCAGAGTGGATCACACATGTGCAACAAAATACAGTTATTCCCAGTTGTCTTAGAATTACTTGCAAATAAGTCAAAAAGGCAATTTCAAGACATTATCAAGTGTTTTTAGGTATCCGATTTGAGTGTAAAATGTTCTTGGGAACCTGTTGAAAAGTATAGAGAAAAGTATTTGTGAGAAAATTTCAGCTCCATGTAAAAAACGAAACTGTTTTTAATAAACGAAAAATATGTTTTCTCCAAGAAGCATCCGAAATCTCTCGATTGTTTTCACCTTGAAACAAAAAGACCATATAAAAAGTGTAAAAACAAATCAGCTGATTATGATTGATCCTGTAGTGTGATTTGGGGATTAAAATACAAATAGTGTGTCACACTGATTTAGAGTGTGACTATTATGTTTGATTTTATAGGCTGAATAAGCCTATTTTAGTCAAACTAAAACTCATTTTTAGAAAGAAGAAAAAAAATGTAGAAACACAATTTGCCCAAAAAGAATGTGATGAACAAATAGTATTTATAGTATTGAAAATAGGAAACTTATGTTTTTTATTTGCGGATTAATTTCAGGATGTTTGAATAATTATTGTAAACCATTTTAAATATTTGTTTATAATATTGCTTTTGCAAATCCAGTTCTTGTTATTAACTTAAAGGGATGTTAAACAGTCTGTTTCATTGTTGTAATAAAAAAGCACTAAGCTGCGTCTAATATTTAATAGAAATATTTGCAATATGTATTATTCATCTATTAAAATAGATTTTACCTTTTATTTCTTTTTTACACTACATTTGTGCTTGTCCTTAAAAGCTAAAACCCCAATGACAACCACCCCCCACCCCTTTGAATAATCAGACAGACACAGAGCTGTGGAAAAGACTAGACATGTGCAACGCTAAAAATTTCGCTTTGTTACGTTTTCATTAGTTAAATAAATAATTTTGTTTTGGCAAATTAGGGCCTAGATTTGGAGTTCGGCGGTAGCCGTCAAAACCAGCGTTAGAGGCTCCTAACGCTGGTTTTGGCCGCCCGCTGGTATTTGGAGTCAGTGATTAAAGGGTTTAACGCTCACTTTTCAGCCGCGACTTTTCCATACCGCAGATCCCCCTACGCCATTTGCGTATCCTATCTTTTCAATGGGATCTTTCTAACGCCGGTATTTAGAGTCGTTTCTGAAGTGAGCGTTAGAGCTCTAACGACAAAACTCCAGCCGCCTGAAAATAGCAGGAGTTAAGAGCTTTCTGGCTAACGCCGGTTCATAAAGCTCTTAACTACTGTACCCTAAAGTACACTAACACCCATAAACTACCTATGTACCCCTAAACCGAGCTCCCCCCACATCGCCGCCACTCGATTAAAATTTTTAACCCCTAATCTGCCGACCGCCACCTACGTTATACTTACCCCTAATCTGCTGCCCCTAACCCCGCCGACCCCTGTATTACATTTATTAACCCCTAACCTGCCCCCCACAACGTCGCCGCCAGCTACTTAAAATAATTAACCCCTAATCTTCCGACCGCAAAGCGCCGCCACCTACGTTATCCCTATGTACCCCTAATCTGCTACCCCTAACACCGCCGACCCCTATATTATATTTATTAACCCCTAATCTGCCCCCCTCAACGTCGCCGACACCTGCCTACACTTATTAACCCCTAATCTGCCGAGCGGACCTGAGCGCTACTATAATAAAGTTATTAACCCCTAACCCGCCTCACTAACCCTATCATAAATAGTATTAACCCCTAATCTGCCCTCCCTAACATCGCCGACACCTACCTTCAATTATTAACCCCTAATCTGACGACCGGAGCTCACCGCTATTCTAATAAATTGATTAACCCCTAAAGCTAAGTCTAACCCTAACACTAACACCCCCCTAACTTAAATATAATTTACATCTAACGAAATTAATTAACTCTTATTAAATAAATGATTCCTATTTAAAGCTAAATACTTACCTGTAAAATAAATCCTAATATAGCTACAATATAAATTATAATTATATTATAGCTATTTTAGGATTAATATTTATTTTACAGGCAACTTGGTATTTATTTTAACTAGGTACAATAGCTATTAAATAGTTAAGAACTATTTAATAGCTACCTAGTTAAAATAATAACAAATTTACCTGTAAAATAAATCCTAACCTAAGATATAATTAAACCTAACACTACCCTATCAATAAAATAATTAAATAAACTACCTACAATTACCTACAATTAACCTAACACTACACTATCAATAAATTAATTAAACACAATTGCTACAAATAAATACAATTAAATAAACTAGCTAAGTTACAAAAAATAAAAAAATATTTACAAACATAAGAAAAATATTACAACAATTTTAAACTAATTACACCTACTCTAAGCCCCCTAATAAAATAACAAAGCCCCCCAAAATAAAAAATTCCCTACCCTATTCTAAATTAAAAAAGTTACAAGCTCTTTTACCTTACCAGCCCTGAACAGGGCCCTTTGCGGGGCATGCCCCAAGAATTTCAGCTCTTTTGCCTGTAAAAGAATAAATACAATACCCCCCCCCAACATTACAACCCACCACCCACATACCCCTAATCTAACCCAAACCCCCCTTAAATAAACCTAACACTAAGCCCCTGAAGATCTTCCTACCTTGTCTTCACCATACCAGGTTCACCGATCCGTCCTGGCTCCAACATCTTCATCCAACCCAAGCGGGGGTTGGCGATCCATCATCCGGTGCTGAAGAGGTCCAGAAGAGGCTCCAAAGTCTTCCTCCTATCCGGCAAGAAGAGGACATCCGGACCGGCAAACATCTTCTCCAAGAGGACATCCGGACCGGCAAACATCTTCTCTGATCGGAACAGCCAATAGAATGCGAGCTCAATCTGATTGGCTGATTGTATCAGCCAATCGGATTGAACTTGATTCTGATTGGCTGATTCCATCAGCCAATCAGAAAATTCCTACCTTAATTCCGATTGGCTGATAGAATCCTATCAGCCAATCGGAATTCGAGGGACGCCATCTTGGATGACGTCCCTTAAAGGAACCGTCATTCGTCGGGAGACAACGGAAGAAGAGGATGGATCCGCGTTGCCTGCTTCAAGATGGACCCGCTCCGCACCGGATGGAAGAAGATCGAAGATGCCGCTTGGAGAAGATGTTTGCCGGTCCGGATGTCCTCTTCTTGCCGGATAGGAGGAAGACTTTGGAGCCTCTTCTGGACCTCTTCAGCACCGGATGATGGATCGCCAACCCCCGCTTGGGTTGGATGAAGATGTTGGAGCCAGGACGGATCGGTGAACCTGGTATGGTGAAGACAAGGTAGGAAGATCTTCAGGGGCTTAGTGTTAGGTTTATTTAAGGGGGGTTTGGGTTAGATTAGGGGTATGTGGGTGGTGGGTTGTAATGTTGGAGGGGGTATTGTATTTATTCTTTTACAGGCAAAAGAGCTGAAATTCTTGGGGCATGCCCCGCAAAGGGCCCTGTTTAGGGCTGGTAAGGTAAAAGAGCTTGTAACTTTTTTAATTTAGAATAGGGTAGGGAATTTTTTATTTTGGGGGGCTTTGTTATTTTATTAGGGGGCTTAGAGTAGGTGTAATTAGTTTAAAATTGTTGTAATATTTTTCTTATGTTTGTAAATATTTTTTTATTTTTTGTAACTTAGTTCTTTTTTATTTTTTGTACTTTAGCTAGTTTATTTAATTGTATTTATTTGTAGCAATTGTGTTTAATTAATTTATTGATAGTGTAGTGTTAGGTTAATTGTAGGTAATTGTAGGTAGTTTATTTAATTATTTTATTGATAGGGTAGTGTTAGGTTTAATTATATCTTAGGTTAGGATTTATTTTACAGGTAAATTTGTTATTATTTTAACTAGGTAGCTATTAAATAGTTCTTAACTATTTAATAGCTATTGTACCTAGTTAAAATAATTACAAAGTTGCCTGTAAAATAAATATTAATCCTAAAATAGCTACAATGTAATTATAATTTATATTGTAGCTATATTAGGATTTATTTAACAGGTAAGTATTTAGCTTTAAATAGGAATCATTTATTTAATAAGAGTTAATTAATTTCGTTAGATGTAAATTATATTTAAGTTATGGGGGTGTTAGTGTTAGGGTTAGACTTAGCGTTAGGGGTTAATACATTTATTAGAATAGCGGTGAGCTCCGCTTGGAAGATTAGGGGTTAATAATTGAAGGTAGGTGTCGGCGATGTTAGGGAGGGCAGATTAGGGGTTAATACTATTTATGATAGGGTTAGTGAGGCGGATTAGGGGTTAATAACTTTATTATAGTAGCGCTCAGGTCCGCTCGGCAGATTAGGGGTTAATAAGTGTAGGCAGGTGTCGGCGACGTTGAGGGGGGCAGATTAGGGGTTAATAAATATAATATAGGGGTCGGCGATGTTAGGGCAGCAGATTAGGGGTACATAGGGATAACGTAGGTTGCGGCGGTTTACGGAGCGGCAGATTAGGGGTTAAAAAAAATATGCAGGTGTCAGCGATAGCGGGGGCGGCAGATTAGGGGTTAATAAGTGTAAGGCTAGGGGTGTTTAGACTCGGGGTACATGTTAGAGTGTTAGGTGCAGACGTAGGAAGTGTTTCCCCATAGGAAACAATGGGGCTGCGTTAGGAGCTGAACGCTGCTTTTTTGCAGGTGTTAGGTTTTTTTTCAGCTCAAACAGTCCCATTGTTTCCTATGGGGGAATCGTGCACGAGCACGTTTTTGAGGCTGGCCGCGTCCGTAAGCACCGCTGGTATCGAGAGTTGCATTTGCGGTAAAAATGCTCTACGCTCCTTTTTTGGAGCCTAACGCAGCATTTGTTTGAACTCTCGATACCAGAGTTAATTTTATGGTGCGGCCAGAAAAAAGCCCGCGGAGCGTTAACAGCTCTTTTACCGCCAAACTCCAAATCTAGGCCTAGTTTAGTTAAGTTAAATAGTTTTTTTGGGATCCGTTCATTATTTCGGATCCATTCTTTATTCATATTCATTCTAAACTTTAGAATAGAATAATGCATATGAATAAAGAATGGACCTGAAAAAACAAAAGGATCCGAAAAACGATTTAACTTAACATAACTAATATGCTGCAGATTGCTGAAACAAAATTATTTAAAACCGCCGCTACCCACATCGCCTACACTAAATAAAGCTATTCATCCCTAAACCGCCGTCCCCCCACATCGCCAACACTAACTAAACCTATTAACCCTTAAACCGCCGACCCCCCCCACATAGCCGACACTAACTAAACCTATTAACCCCTAAACCGCCGTTCTCCGGCATTGCAGATACTAACTAAACCTATTAACACCTAAACCGCAGTTCCCTGACATCGCTGACACTAACTAAACCTATTAACCCCTAAACCGCAGTTCGCCGACACTACCTAAACCTATTAACTCCTACACCGCAGTTCCCCGACATCGCTGACAATAACTAAAACACTAAATAAACCTATTGATCCCTAAACCGCCGTTCCCAAACATCATTAACACTAACTTAACCTATTAACCCCTAAACCGCAGTTCCCCCAACATCATCAACACTAACTAAACCTATTAACCCTAAATGGCAGTTCCGACATCGTCAACACTAACTAAACCTATTAACCCCTAAACCGCTGTACACCCACATTGCTAAAACTAACTAAAACACTAAATAAACCTATTAACCAGTAAACCACCGCCCCCCACATCGCCAAAACGAACTAAACCTATTAACCCCTAAACTGCTGCCCCTCCACATCGCAACAACCTAAATTAAACTATATTAACCCCTAAACCTAACACCCCCTAACTTTAACATAAATAAACTAGACCTAAATTAAAGTTACAATTATTAACTTACTACCTATTTAAAAATAAATACAAACTTACCTGTGAAATAAAAAAAAACACCTAAGCTAGCTACAATGTAACTATATACTAACTACCTAGTTTAAATAAATACAAACTTACCTGTGAAATAAAAATAAAACCTAAGCTTACACTAATAAAACCTAACATTACTAAAAATAAAAAACCTAACATTACTAAAAATAATAAAACCTAAGATTACTAAAAAATTGAAACTACAATTACAAAAAAAAATAAACACTAAAATTACGAAAAAAAAGGGTTAATAGGTTTAGTTAGTGTCAGGGATGTTGGGGAACTGCGGTTTAGGGGTTAATAGGTTTAGTTAGTGTCAGCGATGTCGGGGAACTGCGGTTTAGGGGTTAATAGGTTTATTTAGTGTTGGTTAAGTTTGGGAATGGCGGTTTAGGGGTTAATAAGTTTAGTTGATGTCGGGGAACTGCGGTTTTGGGGTTAATGGGTTTAGTTAGTGTTGCGATGTCGGGGAACTGAGGTTTAGGGGTTAACAGATTAAGTTAGTGTCTGAGATGTCGGGGAACGGCGGTTTATGGGTTAATAGCTTTATTTAGTGATTTAGTTAGTGTTGGCGATGTCGGGGAACTGCGGTTTAGATTAGAACAATGAAAAATTCCGAATATGAATAAAGAATGGATCCAAAAATTCGGAAACTGATTTATTCCTTTTCGAATTTTTGGGGGATTTTAGTTATGGTGCTGATTCTGAAATTCGGATTTATTCGAATCTCAGAATCGGCCAAAATTTGTCCGAAAACTAAATTCAGCCGAATCAAATTGCACATGTCTAGAAAAGACAAACATTTTCGCGTTTATTAAATAAGATAGACAAGATTACATATGCGCCGCCGCCCGCAAAAGCCAGCAACGCCGGTTGTTACATGGTTTTGGTATCACATATACAGCGGCACGTATATTTCAGCCGTCGACCGCAATTTTTACTCCCATAAGCTAACATAGAACCGCAAATCGGTATCACATATTCAGTGCAAGGACTTACGTGGCAAAAATAGAGACATTTTACTCCATTTTCACCTTGCCACACATAGGCAGGCCATCCTATTGACTGACTTGAATTTGAAGAATCAAATCAGACAATAGTAATGCAAGGGACGCCATATTTAATCACATACCTTGAATTCACTATTCAGTGTACGGCGGCGATCATACGAAGAGGATTCACCACACTCCATGGCTCCGCGGTCGCCGGTCCTGCTCTTAGCTAGCTTGGTCCTGGATGAAGAAGGAAGAGGTCCCTGCTTGGAAGAAGATGTGGGCCGCTTGGAAGAAGACTTCACTGCCTGGAACAGGACCTTCTCTATCTGGGGGGTTAGACTTAGGCTTTTTTTTTGTTTATTTTTAGATTACGGATTTCTGGGCACTCTTAAAAGAGCCGAATGCTCTTTTAAGGGCAGTAAAAGAGCTGAATGCCCTTTTAAGGGCAATGCCCATACAAATACCCCTTTAGGGGCAATGGGTAGTTTAGGATTTTTCAGTGTTAGTTTTTTTTATTTTGGGGGGTTTATTGGGTGGGGGTTTTACTGTTAGAATGGGGACTTAGTATTGTTTTAAACAAAATAGCTGTTTAACATAGGGCAATGCCCTACAAAAGGCCCTTTTAAGGGCTATTAGTAGTTTAGTATTAGATTAGGGGGTGTTTTTATTTGGGGGGCTTTTTTATTTTCATAAGGATTAGCTTTAACTTTTTTATTTTTGATAATTTGGTTTATTATTTTATGTAATGATAGACTGTTTTTTATTTTTTGTAATCTTTTTTTATTTTTAAGTAATGTTAGCTTTTTTATTTTATTTGTAACTTAGTATTTTTAATTTAGGTAATTGGGGTTAATGTAGGGGGTGTTAGGTTAGGGGGCTTAGTAAGTTAATGAGTTATTTGCGTTGTGGGGGTTTGGCGGATTAGGGGTTAATAGATTTATTAAGATTATTGCATTGTGTGGGTTTGGCGGATTAGGGGTTTAATAGTTTTATTAGGATTATTGTGTTGTGAGTTAATGGCGGATTAGGGATTTATAGTTTTAATAGATAGTTTGCGATATTGGGGTTGGCGAATTTAGGGGGTTAATAGTTTTATTAGGTTTATTGCGTTGTGGGTTAATGGCGGATTAGGGGTTAATATGCTTTATTAGGTTTATTGCGATGTGGGTTAATGGCAGATAAGGGGTTTATAGTTTCAATAGGTAGTTTGCAATGTTTGGGTGGGTGGATTTAGGGGGTTAATAGTTTTATTAGGTTTATTGCATTGTGGGTTAATGGCGGATTAGTGGTTAATATACTTTATTAGGTTTAATGCGATGTGGGTGAATGGCGGATTAGGGGTTAATAGATTTAGTAGGTAGTTTGCGATGTTGGGGTTGGCGGATTTAGGGGTTAATACTTTTATTAGGTAGATTGTGATGTGGGTGAATTGCGGATTAGGGGTTAATAGTTTAATTAGGATTATTGCGTTGTGGGTGGTTTCGGTTTAGGGGTTAGTACTTTTATTATTATTAGTTGCGAATGAGTGGCCCACAATCCACACCCTAATGGGCCTTCCGGGAAAACCTAAGAACAAAAAACTGACCATCACTACGTAAAGGAAGAAATGAAAAGGAAAACCCCAGCTCTGGACTTACAACTGACCTGAGACATACCTACCTTAACCTCCCCCATTTCCTAGCTTGAGGTAAGAAGGTGAACATAAACTTTGTAATGCTGCGAGCGCCATCTCCCTAGATTCTTCATGGAGTCTGCTGTCCATCCTAACGCTGCCACGCTAGTTGCTGCTCTTATCCTGAAAGAGTGGGAAGCTATTTTACTTGGGTCTAAGCCTGCTGCCTTTGAAGCTAGCACCAGCACCTTTGAGAACTGGTGCCTAGATAGAGAAGAACTATCCGCGTGCACTAAAAATTGGGAAGACCCATCAGTCTTACCGCTGTGTAAGCCCTGGCTAGCGTTAATGGGCAGGTCCCCACTATTTCCTGCGCTAAGAAGGGATAACCAGGAGCCCATTGTGGTTTGATCTACCTTTGAACGTGCTATCAACAGCAACAACCCACTGCCCGTGAAGCGAACATGCTCTACTTGTAGCCCTGTACCTTGAGATTGTCTGTTGGGGGCGACTAGCTTACCTACTCTCAGGGCCCCGTAGAATGCCAGCGCAAAAGCACATTGAAATAGCTTCACCTCGAAATCAGAGGAACAAATACCCTCAACAGCCTGGAGGATGACCCCAAGGCGAAGAACTGTGATAGGTTCCCTTTTTTCTTTAGGCCTGGCTTGACAAGCGACCCTATTCTCTCACCATCCTCCTGATTATGAAGGAGTGGCATAGGTCTGGGTTGCCATAAAGTTTAAAAAAGAAGGACAGTGCAGCCAGCCGGCTATGCACCGCCCCGTGAGAAACACCCTGCCCATGCAGACTATTGAACCATTCTACCAATAGTACCTGCTACCCGTCTTGTACAGACACCCCTCTGGAAACACAGAATGCCTCCCATTCATTCCTGTGTCGCGAGTAGGCTTTCCCGGGTATTAGGAGCCAATGATGCTTTTACTAGTGGAAATGCTGCTGCCACCCCCAGCTATCTGCCGGTACAAGGTAGGTCATTAATTTCCTGCCAAAGGCACCAACCTCCTAAACTGACCCCATTGGTAACGTGACAATGCATCTGCAACCACGTTGTTCATGCCCAGTACGTGTCTAGATAAGAATTAGAGATTGAGCTGTAGGCAATGCAAAACTAGGTGCCTCAGGTAAGGGACTACCACTGGGGATGATGTGGACAACCTGTTAATGGCATACACCCCACTCAGGTTGTCCATAATTATCCAGACTGCTACAATTATGGGGAACAATTCTAACAATGTAAGATTACGCGTTAAGCCTTGTGTGATCCACCATGTTGGCCATGGCTCCACTCTCCATTCACCATCCAAAAAGGCACCATAGCCTACAGCACCAGCGGTGTCTGCAGGCCCTGGCTCAACATGGGTGGCCACCTCCAAAGCAGGACCCCATTTAACTGTTCTAGGAGTCGTTCCCAAATTCTCAGATTCTCCCTCATCTCGCTAGTCACCTTGATCCTACGCCCTGCCTAAGGGGCCCTTTGCCGGTGACTCTAGATGCCGGTTAAAGACCTTGCCCATTGGAATAAGACAGCAAGCAAAATTCAATAGCCCTAGCACTGACTGCAGTTACTTCAAGGTCATCCATTTTGCTGCGGCAGCCATCCTAACCACTCCCAGCAAGCGGATAACCTTGTCCTCAGGTAGTCTACACTGTCTTGCAACAGTGTCAATCTCAATACTTAAGAATGTCAACATTGTACATGGACCCTGGGTCTTGTCTTCTGCTAACAGTACCCTGAAATCCTGCTTAAAGACCCCCATTACTGACATCAACCTAGCGCACTCACCCAAATCTGCCGGGCCCACTAACAAGAAATCGTCTAGATAATGGGCTTCTGTCCCATTACCTGAAGCAGTTGCTACGGTCCAGTGCAAAAAAGAGCTAAAGGCTTCAAAATAAGCACATGAGACTGAGCAACCCATCGGCAAGCACTTGTCAATATCCACCACCCCTTCAAACCGACATCCCATCAGCCGATAGTATGACAGATGAATAGGAGCAGACGAAAGGCTGATTTGACATACAGCTTTGCTAGCAGCGCCCCGTATCCCGCTTCACTGACTACCTCTAAAAGCCTGATCGAATGACTGGTACCTAACTGAACTAACAGCTGGGTCAATGGCGTCATTCACAGACCGGCCCTTGGGATAGGACAGGTGCTGAATGAGGCAAAACTTGCCTGGCTCCTTTTATGGCACCACCCCTAGCAGGGATACTACCAAATCTGGGACTGGACATTCAGTAAATGGACCTGCTATGTGCCCCAGAGCAATTTCTTTGTCCAGCTTTTCTTTAACTACTGCCAGGAATTGATAGGCGGCAGTGTGTATCAGAACCCTTTACATGTCCCTGCACCGGTATCCAAAATTCTTCCTCAATTCCCGCCAGCAGCAACTCTGCAGCCTCCCGGTCCGGGTAGGAGGCCAGCCATGGCCTAAGGGCATGCAGCTTCAGCGGTGTTGGCGCTCTTGTTTCCAGCCATCCCTTTTTGGGTCCCACCATGGCACCTCCCCCCAGCTTGCACTTACAGTTGAGCCCTGGATGAGGCCCCCCGCAGTAGAGGCAGATGTGGCGAAAGGAGCAGTTAGCGCTCTGGTCACACTGGCGATCATTACATTTCCAGCACTCCCAAATGCGATGCCTGTTTCCCTGCGGGGGGTTTCCCACTCCCAGGCTGAAATATAATAGAGGGTTGCGCGTGGGCATCGCCCCAAGCTTAGACCAAAGGTCCAAGTCCTTTGCCCAAAAGGACAGCTCTGGGTACACCCCCATCTTATGATGGAATGTCAGACAAATTACGCAATGAGCGCTATCACATGGACTACAAATAATATTGATATGGTCAAAGAGGAGAGAATAACAGGTACTGTTAATTATCAAAATATGTATTATGGGGAATTATCCCAATGTATTCACTCTTTGTTAGAACATTAATTAACAATATGTTGGGGTTATTGCATATTTGTAATGTGATGTATGGATTGTTGACTACATGGGAGATAGTTTGATTGTCTATTGACTACACCTGCTTAGACAGGTAGTGGGAGGAGCTAGGGATTGGTCAGTTTAGATTTGAAAGCCAGAGCTTCATTGATGTGAACAGATGCCTAATGAAACAGCTAGCTGAGCTGAGAAATGTGTTGCAATCTGTTAACAATATTGTTTTTATACACCTTGGGTGATGCCTATATCACTTATTATAAAATAAATATTGCATTTTATGGAAGCCTGAGCTTAAATCGTTATTTCCAGCGGAACACCTGGGCCTTGATATCCTATTGGAGGATCAGTTTGCTGGGACACTGTAAGTTCCAAGCTCGTGTCAATTAGCACATATGGTGCTGCTCCCTTTGTGAGTATAACTACAATACAAGATCTTTACCACCATCACTATCCCAGTATCACACTAGTAGGCGCCCTGTTGTTTGTGATTGTTTTCATAGATTCTTGTAAAACCAGCTGTTAACTGACTATCGCGCTGTCTCAAAGTGACTGCTGCTCCCCTTACTGCCTGCCGTGCCCTAACCCTGCCACGAGGCCCAAGTACTCCCATTCTATCTGGCCTCGCCTGAGCTGATAATGATATCCTGCCTGTGCGACCCGCTGACCTGAAGTGACGTCGGAAGTGACGCCGGTTGCAATGCATTGTGGGGTGCCGCAATCGTAAGTGAAGGCTGACCCCATATTGGAAGGCCCTGCCTCGCCGCATGGAGCTCCACTATGCTGTCTGAACAAACCAGCTGCAGGGGACTGATGGGTGGATACAACGGAGGCTGCCGACAGGACCCTCACAAGGATTACGACCACGGTGAGGACTTCTGATGGCAGGCCAGTCAGGAATGCTGTGGTGAGGGCCTGACCAAGGCCCGGACTAGGCCCGGTGACGCCTGCCACCATGGGGGCCTGTTAAACCTTGCAGCTAGCCTGCAAAGCCATCAGTGGCGGTTGGGTGGGAGTGGGTACCTGTGCTGAGGGAATGGAATTGCTCATGAGTGGTGAATTGCCTAACTGTCTTGATAAGGGCTGATTGTTACTAGTTCCTACATCCCTTGGGCCCACAAACAGAACATTAGGGGAGAGGAGGGCAGGAGGAGGGAGAGCAGTAGGGAGAAGGGGGGGAGAGGAAGGAAATAAAGGTTGGGATAAAAGAGAAGGAGAAGGAGTAGAGGGAAAGGCCTCCCCCTGCTCCTGGATACTTATGTCATCTTCTCTTCTGTGCCGATGAGGAGGAGACACAAATGAAGACCGGAATTTTTTTGGAACCACTGATGAACGTCTGGATCTCTGCATCCTGAAAATCTTTGACAGACAGCAGATGAAGAAGAGGCCTGTAAAATGGCTGCCTGCCCTTAAATACGGTTAGTAAAAAACCTCCCACTCCATTACAACAATGTAACATTCACACAGAAACCCTTTCCTTAGAATGCCTGCAGGCCTATAATTTTGTTTCATACTAACATGCAGCATTACACTGCCATTACTTCCTGTAACATCCTTACAAGGCGGAGGGGGGCTCTGCACGAAAGTTTATCTTAGCCTGATGTCATAAAACTTCTAGGCTGGTTACTATTAAAGGGACAGTCTACAATAGAATTGCTATTGTTTTAAAAGATTGATAATCCCTTTATTACCCAATCCTCAGTTTTGCACAACCAACACAGTTATATTAATATATTTTTTTACCTCTGTGATTACCATGTATCTAAACATCTTCTGACAGCCCCCTGATCACGTGACTTTTTATTTATTATCTATTGACTTGCATTTAGTACTGTGTTGTGCTAAATCTTAAATAACTCCTCTGACATTAGCACAATGTTATCTATATGGCCCACATGAACTAGCACTCCTCTGTTGGGAAAAGCAAACAAAAAAGCATTTGATAAGAGGCTGTCTGCAGTGGCTTAGAAACAGGCAGAAGTTTAGAGGTTTAAATATTATAAAGTATATTAATATATCAATGTTGGTTGTTCAAAGCTGGGTAATGGTTAGTAAAGGCATTATCTATATTTTTAAACAATAACAAATTTGGAGTAGACTGTCCCTTTAAGTGAATAGACTAGATAATAGGGAATCCCACTTGCTCGTGTCTAGATCAGTCAGAATGTAACCTGATGTCACCTCCCATATCACACTGGGGCAGGGACTACACTGGGAATTTCTAAGTGCTCATTATGCAAGAAAGCAATTAAGTTGTTTGCTATTTTTTATACAATCTGTTTCTTTTTAGGTTTACTTTTATTTAACACAGCTCAGTCATGCACCATGTTAACCAATTTAAAGGGACATTAAGGACGTTATGCAAATGCATAAAATATATCAGTATTTAAGCACTGCAATGCAGACAATCTAATTAAAAATATTTTATAAGCATTTAAAAAAAATGTCTATTTGGTGGCAAAATTGTGTTGCAGTTTTAGTGGACTCCAAGGATTCATTTCTTATCACCTCTGCTTTGCCCAAATAGAGTAGGTTGTTAATACTCTCCACTCCTGCACTGATCTATGCAATCAATCTGAAGCATGTAGCAGGGTCAGCGAAACTGCCCCATATTTCAAAACCACCAACCATCCTGCATTTTGTGTGATCCTCACAGTGTGGGAGTTCAGTTTCACTGTCCTTACCACAACTTTCTTTAATATATGTTTTTACCAAGACCAATTGGGCCTGTGCTTAGGGCAGCAACATTGAATGTAGTTCTAGTGGTTAAAACTTCCTCACTCCTGTACTCTCCAAATGTTGTATTTATTAATTTTATTACAAATGAGTTATCCCTGGTTGTTTAGTGCATGTAACATCCCAGGCCTCTGGCTGTTAGAAATATATCAGGCAGATAGGAGGTAAATTTGTTGCTACTGGAGTGTTGTGGGGGCAGCAGATTTCCAAGTGCCAAAAACAGAACAAATACAAAATAGACCACTGACCTGAGAGTAAGAAATCCTGAAATTTCAAAGATAAATTACAGCAGTAGTAGGCAAAATACATAATAACTGTACATTGCTTTTTTTATTTATAAGGTCAATATTCCTATTGCGTTTAAGTTAATGCACCAAACCATGCTGCCTATTACAATTAAATAGATGTTAAACCTTATTTTTAGATTTATGTTTGTTTTTGTTACCAATACTTGTGGTAAAAAGGGTCATTGTGATGTACAGGGTTAACCAACCCTGCACCAATCGGCAGTTTGACACAGAAAGGGTTAACAGAATATTTCCACCTTAACCAATTTGTTACAGTTGAGCCGCTCCAGGCAAGCCTGTGACTTAGTTCAGTGGGTGCAAGGGTTAACAAACACACAAACAATAAAATTAATCTAAAAACACAGTACAATTATCACCAGTTAATAAAGGAACATTTATTATGAGCAAAAAAGAGTCAGTGTATTTATATATATATATCTAAAAAAAGTTAAACAATTACACACAGCAAAACCATTTTAAAAAAGAAAATATTACAGAACCTTTAATTTTACCCAAAGAATAGCCTCTGCTTCTGGCGAAATGGGTCTAAAAATGGTCAGACACACTGCTCTAGCTTCACATGTGACAGACAAAATCATATTGTTTAAATCAACATTTTATACACTTTTCTCTGAGATCAGGTTTCTGACAAGGCCCCTTTCAGAGTGGACCAGGAAAGTAACCACTGCCTCTCTTTTATGGTAGGTCATAAATACGCTGAACCCTTGGCTGACATTATAGAGAAAGGTATAACTTTTTATGTTATTCAGTACATGTACCCATATAAGCAATCTCCTTGCGACATCCCAAGGATTATTTTGATACCAAATATGATGTCTGTCATAAGTTATACCAGAGTGTCATATATGTAGGGTTGCCACCCATCCCTTAAAATACAGAACACTTATAAGTTACACATGCTGCAGGGTGTGCAGGGAGGAATATGAATAATGCTGTCCAGAAACACAATACATGTTCCTCAGTGCACACCCTGCAGCATGTATAACTTATAAGTGTCCAGGAAAACATGGCTGAGGTGGCAACCCTACATATATGTGATTAAAACATGCATTACAATATACTAGAGCTTAATCTCTGATTGACCTGGGGCCTGTGCTATGGTAGGGACAATGTTTTCTGTCACTTCTGCTGGCATCTTTGTTGTAAATAGTGTAATAACTGTAGAGAAGGAAAGCAAAGCAAATAAATAAATTAACCCCGGACATCCTAAAATCATGAGGTCTTCATGGCAGTCATCAGAAGGGGTACACAATATTCAAATGAAAAGGTGGATTAGTGAGTTTCTACAACCTTAAAAAGAGATAGTAAAGTCAAAATAAAACAAATGAATTGGACAGAGCATGATATTTTAAACAACTTTACTTGTATTATCAATTTATCTTAGTTCTCTTGGTATTCTTTGTTAAAGAGTAATCCTTGGTGACCTCAGGAGCGTGCACATGTCTGTAAGGGATATAAAACCCAACATTTTTATTTCATGATTCAACTATCTAACGCCTAGATTTAGAGTTTTGCGGCCAAGGGGGTGCGTTAGCTACGCGTGCTTTTTTCTGGCCGCACCTTTTAAATACCGCTGGTATTTAGAGTTCACAGAATGGCAGGGTTTTCAGTGCGTTAGGCTCCAAAAAGGGAGCGTAGAGCATAATTTAACGCCACTGCAACTCTAGATACCAGCGGTGCTTACGGACGCGGCCAGCCTCAAAAACATGCTCGTGCACGATTCCCCCATAGGAAACAATGGTGCTGTTTGACCTGAAAAAAAACCTAACACCTGCAAAAAAGCCGCGTTCAGCTCCTAACGCAGCCCCATTGTTTCCTATGGGGAAACACTTCCTACGTCTGCACCTAACACCCTAACATGTACCCGAGTCTAAACACCCCTAACCTTACACTTATTAACCCCTATTCTGCCGCCCCCGCTATCGCTGACACCTGCATATTTTTTTTAACCCCTAATCTGCCGCTCCGTAAACCGCCGCTACTTACATTATCCCTATGTACCCCAAATCTGCTGCCCCTAACACCGCCGACCCCTATATTATATTAATTAACCCCTAATCTGCCCCCCACAACGTTGCCTCCACCTGCCTACACTTATTAACCCCTAATCTGCCGACCGGACCTGAGCGCTACTATAATAAATGTATTAACCCCTAATCCGCCTCACTCCCGCCTCAATAACCCTATAAGAAATAGTATTAACCCCTAATCTGCCCTCCCTAACATTGCCGACACCTAACTTCAAGTATTAACCCCTAATCTGCCGATCGGTGCTCACCGCTACTCTAATAAATTTTTTAACCCCTAAAGCTAATTCTAACCCTAACCCTAACACCCCCCTAAGTTAAATATAATTTTATTCTAACGAAATAAATTAACTCTTACTAAATAAATTATTCCTATTTAAAGCTAAATACTTACCTGTAAAATAAACCCTAATATAGCTACAATATAAATTATAATTATATTGTAGCTATTTTAGGATTAATATTTATTTTACAGGCAACTTTGTAATTATTTTAACCAGGTACAATAGCTATTAAATAGTTAATAACTATTTAATAGTTACCTAGTTAAAATAATAACAAAATTACCTGTAAAATAAATCCTAACCTAAGTTACAATTAAACCTAACACTACACTATCAATAAATTAATTAAATAAAATACCTACAATTATCTACAATTAAACCTAACACTACACTATCAATAAATAAATTAAATACAATTCCTATAAATAAATACAATTAAATAAACTAACTAAAGTACAAAAAATAAAAAAGAACTAAGTTACAAAAAATAAAAAATATTTACAAACATTAGAAAAAAATTACAACAATTTTAAACTAATTACACCTACTCTAAGCCCCCTAATAAAATAACAAAGCCCCCCAAAATAAAAAAATGCCCTACCCTATTCTAAATTACAAAAGTTCAAAGCTCTTTTACCTTACCAGCCCTTAAAAGGGCCCTTTGCGGGGCATGCCCCAAAAAATTCAGCTCTTTTGCCTGTAAAAAAAACATACAATACCCCCCCCCAACATTACAACCCACCACCCACATACCCCTAATCTAACCCAAACCCCCCTTAAATAAACCTAACACTAAGCCCCTGAAGATCTTCCTACCTTGTCTTCACCATGCCAGGTTCACCGATCATCGGTCCAGAGTCTTGATCCAAGCCCAAGCGGGGGGCTGAAGAGTGACGTCCATCCTCGGGCTGAAGTCTGGATCCAAGCGGCGGCTGAAGAAATCCATCATCAGGCTGAAGTCGGAAGTCCATCATCGGGATGAAGTCTTCTATCAAGCCGCATCTTCAATCTTCTTTCTTCTGGAGCGGAGCCATCTTCTTTCCAACCGACGCGGATCCAACCTCTTCAACCGACGCCTACTCGCCGAATGAAGGTCCCTTTAAGGGACGTCATCCAAGATGGCGTCCCTCGAATTCCGATTGGCTGATAGGATTCTATCAGCCAATCGGAATTAAGGTAGGAAAATTCTGATTGGCTGATTCCAATCGGATTGAACTTGATTCTGATTGGCTGATTCCATCAGCCAATCAGAATTTTCCTACCTTAATTCCAATTGGCTGATAGAATCCTATCAGCCAATCGGAATTCGAGGGACGCCATCTTGGATGACGTCCCTTAAAGGAACCGTCATTCGGCTAGTAGGTGTCGCTTGAAGAGGTTGGATCCGCGTCCGCTGAGAAGAAGATGGCTCCGCTCCGCTCCGGAAGAAAGAAGATTGAAGATGCGGCTTGATAGAAGACTTCATCCCGATGATGGACTTCCGACTTCAGCCCGATGATGGATTTCTTCAGCCGCCGCTTGGATCCAGACTTCAGCCCGAGGATGGACGTCACTCTTCAGCCCCCCACTGGGCTTGGATCAAGACTTCGGACCCTCTTCTGGACCGATCGGTGAACCCGGCGAGGTGAACACAAGGTAGGAAGGTCTTCAGGGGCTTAGTGTTAGGTTTATTTAAGGGGGGTTTGGGCCCTTTTAAGGGCTGGTAAGGTAAAAGAGCTTTGAACTTTTGTAATTTAGAATAGGGTAGGGCATTTTTTTATTTTGGGGGTCTTTGTTATTTTATTAGGGGGCTTAGAGTAGGTGTAATTAGTTTAAAATTGTTGTAATTTATTTCTAATGTTTGTAAATATTTTTTTATTTTTTGTAACTTAGTTCTTTTTTATTTTTTGTACTTTAGTTAGTTTATTTAATTGTATTTATTTGTAGGAATTGTATTTAATTTATTTATTGATAGTGTAGTGTTAGGTTTAATTGTAGATAATTGTAGGTATTTTATTTAATTAATTTATTGATAGTGTAGTGTTAGGTTTAATTGTAACTTAGGTTAGGATTTATTTTACAGGTAATTTTGTAATTATTTTAACTAGGTAACTATTAAATAGTTATTAACTATTTAATAGCTATTGTACCTGGTTAAAATAATTACAAAGTTGCCTGTAAAATAAATATTAATCCTAAAATATCTACAATATAATTATAATTTATATTGTAGCTATATTGGGGTTTATTTTACAGGTAAGTATTTAGCTTTAAATAGGAATAATTTATTTAATAAGATTAATTTTATTTCGTTAGAATACAATTATATTTAACTTAGGGGGGTGTTAGGGTTAGAATTAGCTTTAGGGGTTAAAAACTTTATTAGAGTAGCGGCGAGCTCCGATCGGCAGATTAGGGGTTAATACTTTAAGTTAGGTGTTGGCGATGTTAGGGAGGGCAGATTAGGGGTTAATACTATTTATTATAGGGTTATTGAGGCGGGAGTGAGGCGGATTAGGGGTTAATAACTTTATTATAGTAGCGGTGCGGTCCAGTCGGCAGATTAGGGGTTAATAAGTGTAGGCAGGTGGAGGCGACGTTGTGGGGGGCAGATTAGGGGTTAATAAATATTATGTAGGTGTCGGCGGTGTTAGGGGCAGCAGATTAGGGGTACATAAGTATAATGTAGCTTGCGGCGGCGTGCGGACAGCAGATTAGGGGTTAATAAGTGTAGGTAGCTGGCAGCGACGTTGTGGGGGGCAGATTAGAGGTTAATAAATATAATATAGGGGTCGGCGGTGTTAGGGGCAGCAGATTAGGGGTACATAAGTATAACGTAGGTGGCGGTCGGCAGATTAGGGGTTAAAAAAATTTAATAGAGTGGCGGCGATGTGGGGGGACCTCGGTTTAGGGGTAGATAGGTAGTTTATGAGTGTTAGTGTACTTTAGAGCACAGTAGTTAAGAGCTTTATAAACCGGCGTTAGCCCAGAAAGCTCTTAACTACTGACTTTTTTCTGCGGCTGGAGTTTGGTCGTTAGATTTCTAACGCTCACTTCAGCCATGACTCTAAATACCGGAGTTATAAAGATCCCATTGAAAAGATAGGATACGCAATTGACGTAAGGGGATCTGCGGTATGGAAACGTCGCGGCTGGAAAGTGAGCGTTAGACCCTTTCCTGACTGACTCCAAATACCGGCGGTAGCCTAAAACCAGCGTTAGGAGCCTCTAACGCTGGTTTTCACGGCTACCGCAAAACTCCAAATCTAGGCCTAATTTTCTTCTATTATCAACATTGCTTCATTCTCTTGGTTTACTTTGTTGAAGAAGCAGCAATGCACTACTAGGTCAAAAAAGCAAACATTTGACAATAAAAGCAAATTGGAAAGTTGTTTAAAATGTCATGTTCCATGTGAAAAGTTTAGTTTTGATTTAGTGTCCCTTTAAGGATAAAACATGCCATACTCTTTTACATAAAATCAAAACATACAGTTGCCATTATTTCGCAATTAGCCCATCAGATTTCTTCTCAATAGAATAATGCAGTTGTAGGCACAGAATATATCTACATTTATTGTTAATATGATCTAATTGCACACGTGTTCATGCACAGTCTGGGGAGCCTTTTCTGAAAGATTATTTTCTCAGCTGGAAAGAGTCTTGCTTAATTCTGACAAGACCAGGGTGTATTTAGTATAAGGTTAAATTTACATGAAAGTCAAAATTAAAATTCCATGATTCAGATACAGCATGGATTTAAACAAAATAGTTCTAATTTACTTTCATTATCAAATTTACTGTTATTTTGAAATAGTTTGCTGAAGAATATTCCTAGTTAGAACTTGCATGACTTTTGTGCACTTGTCGAAGCAGCGTTTGCAAGAATGTGTGTTGATTGCTGTTAGGCTTGGTACTTTCAGTTTCTCTGTTTTGAGTAAGTTTCTTAGTAAAGAGTTTGAACACCAAGGGAGATTTTAAATTGTTTGCTGCATAAGGATTTGCAAAGTTTTGAACTTTATATTTACCTGTTTTATTTAAAGGGACAGTCTACACCTTAGTCATCTTAAAGTCTTACCTTAGATTCAGCTGCAAATTGCCTCCTGCACCTTGTCTATATCATGCAGCAGGTATGGTAAAATAGTTATGTTAAGATTAATATTGTTTCTGGCCTGTTTATGCCAGCTATATACACAAGTCAGACATCTGACATATACATTCTCCGGCACCCCCTGCAGCCTTCTTTATGCCAGCTATATACACAAGTCAGACATCTGACATATACATTCTCCGGCACCCCCTGCAGCCTTCTTTATGCCAGCTATATACACAAGTCAGACATCTGACATATACATTCTCCGGCACCCCCTGCAGCCCCCTTTATGCCAGCTATATACACAAGTCAGACATCTGACATATACATTCTCCAGGCACCCCTTGCAGCCCTCTTTATGCCAGCTATATACACAAGTCAGACATCTGACATATACATTCTCTGGCACCCCCTGCAGCCCTCTTTATGCCAGCTATATACACAAATCAGACATCTGACATATACATTCTCCGGCACCCCTTGCAGCCCTCTTTATGCCAGCTATATACACAAGTCAGACATCTGACATATACATTCTCCGGACCCCTTGCAGCCCTCTTTATGCCAGCTATATACACAAGTCAGACATCTGACATATACATTCTCCGGCACCCCCTGCAGCCTTCTTTATGCCAGCTATATACACAAGTCAGACATCTGACATATACATTCTCCGGCACCCCCTGCAGTCCCCTTTATGCCAGCTATATACACAAGTCAGACATCTGACATATACATTCTCCGGCACCCCTTGCAGCCCTCTTTATGCCAGCTATATACACAAGTCAGACATCTGACATATACATTCTCTGGCACCCCCTGCAGCCCTCTTTATGCCAGCTATATACACAAGTCAGACATCTGACATATACATTCTCCGGCACCCCTTGCAGCCCTCTTTATGCCAGCTATATACACAAGTCAGACAAATACATTCTCTGGCACCCCTTGCAGCCCTCTTTATGCCAGCTATATATCAAGAAAACAAAAAAGAGGTCTGATAATCAATCCCAAAAAGCTAAAAATCTGTGTAAGAAAGAAAGCCTTGGATTGTATTCAATGCACCTGGTAAATTTAGTATTAGACTGAAACTCTTGAGGAATGGCTGCAGTGATTAAATGAATGTAATCCGTATAGTATATGTGCCAATGTATTACACTGGAGCTATGTAGAGTAGAGCTTTCCAAACTTTTCATGTTGGTGACACACTTTTTAGACCTAAATCATTTTGGGACACAGTAATTCAGTTGTACTAGCAAACAGGAGGTTAAACTAACTTGTTTTAAGAGATACGGACACATACATAAATGATATAATAACAAAATGTATTTACAAGTAACAGTATGTATGTGCAAGAATTATAAAAAAGTTTAATATCACCAATAGCTAATGGGCTGTATGAGGTTGATGGGATGAACACAGTTTCTGAATATTTGGTGGAATATTAGATAAAGACACTCGCATTTCATCATCAAGTATTTTTAAAGCTTCCACTTCCTATCCATATATCAAGAGCAGGAGCAGCAATGCACTACTGGGAGCTAGCTGCAAAAAACCCAAAACACTGACTTCTGACTTAAGCTCAGCGTTTAAGCTGCCGCACTCAGAGCTCTGCGAGTCCTACTCTGACTACTGCCCGTGCCGCAAACACACTGCTGACTCACTCACACCGACTACAGGTGCAGTCACGAGCTGATTGAGGAGACTACACGTGCAGTCAGAAGCCAATGGGCCACCAATGGGAATAGTTTCAGTTCCACCTGAGCAGCAGCAATAGGTTAAGATGATCTGTGACCCACTAGGTATCAATCATGTGTCAACCACATGATATGCATAGCAGGCAGATGGAAAGTTGGAAACCTAAAAAATATTTTAAATTCTAAAAAAATTGTGCTGTAGCAAGGAAAACACCTACACACTGCTGCCGACACACTAATGTGTCACGACACACAGCTTGGAAAGCACTGATGTAGAGAAACTCTTAACACCACCACTTGCTTAGTTATGCAGCCTTGCCTTGATGTACAGACAGCATAGTATGTAGTGGTAGTAACCAGATTAAATAATTAATAGAAATGCTCACTCACCCTTTCTTACTGTGTAAGTTCACTTTGGCCTTTCTTTTGCAGAGTCCTAGGTATGTTATACCTGATGTGTTTCAAGGTGTGCAGCACCGGAATCCTTGTAGGTCGTCTGTTAGTGGTTTAGCAGTTAGTGCAGGGAGCGTTTCAATCAGCTGGAAACGGAAGCAGCCCTGAAGCAAACAAAAAAATCACCGTAGTGACACAATCCAGCTGCCAATGGACATAAGGTTAAAAGTAAAAAATAACTTTTATTAGGTATGTAGTAAAATGACTTTGCAAAGTCGACACAGTAGCTTTATCACAGCCAGTGGAACCAGTGACTAAACATATCAATTGCCCAGGACACTGGTTCCATTGGCTGTGATAAAGCTACTGTGCCGACTTTGCAAAGTCATTTTACTACATACCTAATAAAAACATAATTTATGTAAGAACTTACCTGATAAATTAATTTCTTTCATATTGGCAAGAGTCCATGAGCTAGTGACGTATGGGATATACATTCCTACCAGGAGGGGCAAAGTTTCCCAAACCTCAAATGCCTATAAATATACCTCTCACCACACCCACAATTCAGTTTAACGAATAGCCAAGTAGTGGGGTGATAAAATAAGGAGTAGAAAAGCATACAAAAAGAGGAACTGGAAATATAATTGTGCTTTTATACAGAAAAAAACATAACCACCATAAAAAGGGTGAGCCTCATGGACTCTTGCCAATATAAAAGAAATTAATTTATCAGATAAGTTCTTACATAAATTATGTTTTCTTTCATGTAATTGGCAACAACTAACTAGTGACGTATGGGATAGAAATACCCAAGATGTTCCACAGAAGAGTCACTAGAGAGGGAGGGATAAAATAACAACAGCTATTTCCACTGAGAAATTAAATCAATACCATAATTAAGTTTTCCTTGAAAAAAAATAAATTAAAAGCAGTAGAATCAAACTGAAACAGCTGCCTGAATAACTTTTTTACCAAAGACTGCTTTAGAAAAAGCAAAATACATTAAAATGGTAAAAACAACAAAAGTATGCAAAGAAGAACAAAATACTGCTTTACAAATTTGATCATCTTAAGCTTCACTCTGAAAAAGCTCAGGAAATGACGACTGAATTTAGCAGAATGAGCTGTAAATCTATGACACGGAACCTACCCAGCCTCCAAATAAGTCTTGAAAAACAAAAGCTTTAATAAGGATGCCAAAGAAATGGCAGAGGCTTTCTAACTTTTTCTGAAACCAGAAAAACAACAAATAGACTAGATAAAGAATTACAAGCTCTTACCGCATCCAAAGGGTGTAAAGAACTGTCAAAGAATTCTTTAGGATTAGAAAACAAGGAAGGTACAACAATTTCTCCACAAATGTTGTTCAAATGCACAACCTTAGGAAAAAAAGAAGTCTACAAAGCAACTTATCTAGATGAAAAAAATCAGATAAAGAGACACAGAAGAGAGCTGATAAATCAAAAACTCTTCTAGCAGAAGAGATAGCCAAAAGAAACAATACTTTCCAAGAAAGTAGATAATCTTTAAAGAAAATATAGGCTCAAAAGAAAGAGCCTACATAATCCTGGAACCAAATTAAG